>NW_023270055.1:413218-432556 GCF_011800145.1 Mirounga leonina
GCTTCCTGCGGAGCAGGGAGCCAGATGTGGGTTTCGATCCCACGACTGGATCATGATCTGAGCCAAAGGCAGACGCTTAAAGACTGAGCCACCCAGGCGCTCCTATATGGGTGCTTTTGACTGTCTTCATTTCCTTATTTTTTCCCTTTTGTTTTTGGCAGTTTTGAACTTGAGTTATTTTTGACTAGTGTCTAGTGCTATAGCATGCTTCAGTACTAACAGTGGCCTCCAGCCTGGTACCCAAACTATACTGCCACTTTCAGGTTCCTGGGAAATCCCCAGAAAAGTTAAAAATCTGGACTTAAGTTCTTATTTATTCCTTCTACCCGAAGGGAAGAACCATTAGGAGCTAGTAATTGGGTATTATTTTCCTTTTTGTATTGAGCTACTTAGGGTTGCCTTGAGCTACATTGCGTTGGGGGATGGGCTAATTGAAGTAAAACGATTTAAAAATTTATCCTGCTGTGAAAGTCATCCCTTTTGTTATGGATTCATTCACCTGGGTCCTGAGTCCAGTTTCACTTACCTAGGTCCTTAACCAGTTTCAGACTTTCTCATAAATGTGTTTTGGTCCATATATTGCTGTTAACTGGGTGTCTCTGTGGAAGAGCTAGGGCCTGGAGCTTTTTATTCTGCAATCTTGCTAACATCACTCTCTTCATACTAGCTTTTATCTTGAGAAAGGTGATACTTGTCCAGTCCTGGAATATGTTAAGAGGTACTGGAGTTTGAATATGAAAAAAATTACTATCTAAAGGAATATTCTGTTGCTGTTTTGAATTACCTTTTAAATGATTTGAGTAATTACTAAATCTTTCAGAAACTGTATTTGTAGTGCAGAGTTTCTCCCTCCACAAAACAGTCTGATTAGTATACCTTAATAAAGCCATATAATTTTTTTTTAAGATTTTATTTATTCATTTGAGAGAGATACAGAGGGAGTACAAGGAGGGGGGGAGGCCGGGGGGGGGGAAGAAGGCTCCCCGCCGAGCAGGGAGCCCGATGGGGGGCTCCATCCCAGGACTCTAGGATCATGACCCGAGCTGAAGACAGATACTTAACCGACTGAGACACCCAGACCCCCCAAGACATACGGTATTTTAAAACAGTATTATTTAAGGCTGAGACTCTTACTTGAAATCAAGCACTAATTTCCATCTCTTTCCTCTCTGATTAAATGGAGTCTAAGGCACAGTTCCCAGTATCATTTCTAGAGAATTGATATATAGCGTGTTTGTGATAAGCTTTACTGGTTTTGACTCACGTCTTTTCAGATTATATCTGAAAACCTTGTTTTCAAAATATCCATCAAATATTCAAATGCCTCACAGTACACTGAAGCATGAGAAAGCAAGTTACTTGTTGAAAATTACCTTTGTCTTGTAACAATGAGACACTTTGAGGTTTCTTTATAGGTATGGTGGTATTTCTATGAAAAAGACATGGGAACAGTGATTATTCTTCATACCTTTTCAAGATAGGAGGTGATTTCTTTGGGTCTGAGTTAATGTTTAACTTTAGAAATTTACTTTACTCCGTACATATTTCTTGTTCATCATTTTTGATTTACCAAAGACCAGTCTTCTCAGTACTTAAGGTGTCAGAAGCCAGTAATCTAACATGCTTAGGAAAAAGGGAATTTTTATCTGGTGGCACAGAGATGAATGTGAGTGATAAAATGAAAACCAGGGTAAAGTTTATAACCTAAAACTTGATATATCCTATGATGAAAGTTTGCTCAGCACTAATCAACAGCTGGAAGTGGAGCATGTTAACAGGAAAAAAAAAAGAAAAAGAAAAAGTCCCAGAGAAGTGGAACTGTGAGAAGAGAAAAAATAGTGTATAAATAAGGAATGCTTTGTCAGAAGCAAAAGATTATTCTGTGATATAGGAGAAAGATAATTTTGTTTGAGGGAAGGAGATTGCACTGCCATTTTGTTTCTGTTTAGTCTAATAACAGCCCTTTGTTGAAAATGATTTAGTCTTTTTGCTAGGTTACATTAACTGTGTATCTTCAGGTAGAGGGAAATGAGCAGACAGAAAATGACAGGGGAATACAATTTTAAGATATTTTAGCTCAAATAATCTCAGATGCCAAAAGGAATTCAAAGCAAAGGAAAAGCTTATGAAGAAAAATTTAAGTAGAAAAATACACCCTCCTCCCCCTCCACTCCCACCTCCAAAAAGAAGGGATTAATTGTATCTAGGCTTGCATACTTTCTTACCTGTGCTTTGGTCAAATCACTTAACCTCTTAGAGTCTCAGGTTTCTAATTCATTGAAGAAATGTCACAAAATACCTGTAACCTGCAGAGTCATATAGGGATAAATAAGGTCTTGATCCTGGATCATCCATCTTGATCCTGGATCATCCATCATCTCCCACACAAAAAGCACTTAGGCAGAAAGCTTTGCATGTAGTTTTAGAGGAATTGGTTTATTTCCAAGTCCATTCGTGGACCTCCTATAAGTCCATCTTCAAAAGCAATGAATCAAATGACAAAAAGGAATGACAAAAACATCTTTAAAGAAATTTCCAAAGGACAGATATTAATGGCTTTTGATAGGGGGGATTTAGGCATATTTTTAGGCTCAGAATAAAGATCCAGAAAGAACTTGAGAGAATTAAGATTGGAGACAGAAGACATATGCACTGGGATCAGGAGCCCCAGTAAAAGGACAAAAGAAAAAAGAGTAAACTTGAAATAGTGAAGAATGAAATGAAATTGACAGCTCACTTTCTTGAGTTGAATGAAAAAATTATTTGAATAGTTTTTGTTAGCAACAGAACTCACAGAGAAGATGATAGGGGGTTTCTCTAAGTTTTGGAAGTCATCTACTTCATATAAAGCATGTTTATATGCTTGGTAAAAAGGAAAAGATACTTAATGTGATCTTATGGCAATCACATATGGAGGGGTTATGTGTGCATTTATGTGCCTATACTTTGGGGTCCTTTTTGCATTATGTGCCTATACTTTGGGGTCCTTTTTTTTCACAAAGTAGTATACAGCTTGTTTTTGAATATTTATATTCTAACAGTGTTTTTAAGGCAGAAATTGACAGGCATTTTTATTTTTATTTTTTTATTTTTTTAAAGATTTGTTTTACTTATTCATTTGAGACACAGATACTGAGAGAGGGAGGGAGAAAACATGAGCAGGGAGCGAGGCAGAGGGAGAGGGAGAAGCAGGCTCCTCGCTGAGCCAGGAGCCCGATGTGGGGCTCGATCCCAGGACCCTGGGATCATGACCTGAGCCGAAGGCAGACACTTAAGCATCTGAGCCACCCAGGCGCCCCAGGCATTTTTAGATTCTTTGGTAAGACAAGAATGACAACTAGAACCTTGCATTTTTTCTGGGGTACTATATATAATGTTAAGACTGTACGTTTTATGTTTTCTTGTTATAACTACTTAACTACTGCTACAAAAATAGGAATTTAGTAGGTTGAACAGCAATATTAATAAGAATTTACCTTTTCACTTGTTTCTGTTAAAACCATCTGTTAATGAGGAAAGCCATTTGTTAATGTCTATAGTGGTGATGTTACCACCATACACATTAAAATTGGAATGATTGTCTTTTTAATATTTAAAACAAATATGCCTTTTTTTTCCTTCTACTTTTAGGTTATGAGATGGTCTCTGCAAGATGGTCTGTCCTTGAATTGGAAATTTTTAAGGCTGACATATGCTGGTACTTTATCTCCTTTAAGTGTACTGTAATTTCTTCTGTTACAACCACTGCATAAGCAGACAAGATAGCAAAGATCTGTTCTATGTCAAGTATGACAGCCACAACTCGTGGCTCTCCAATAGGAGGGAATGACATCCAAGGCCAGGCTCCTGATGGACAATCTCAGCCCTCCTTCCAGCAGAATCAGGTAGGACATGTTAAGGCTGTGTTTTGGGTGCCATGAATTACTAAACAATGATACAGATGTCTTGAATAATTTATAATCATGGAAGCTTATTGTCATTTTAAATTACATTTAAGAAGAGTCACAGAGACTTGTAGGAAACCTACTGTACTTGGTTAAGAATGTTCCTTTTTTTTTTTTAATATGACTCTGAGGACAAAAGAATTTAGTTATTTTGTAACAATTTGTTATAAGCATAGATTTAAATCAGCTCTTTATTTTGGAATCCCATCTTTGTACCATACTAATAACCTCATAGCTATGGCTAAATAAAATATCTATGCCTTAGCTTCTGTACCTTTATTTCATTAGGTAAGTAGATTTTTTTAAAGTTGTAAGCTTCATTTATTATAGCATGTATAAGCCACCCACAGGGTGGGTGTGTCAGAGAACTGAGGACACTGTCCTGCCTGCGTTTGGGAGCCATGATGCTGGACGCGTGCCCCACACTGCCCACTTCCAGCATTTGTGAATGGCAGACCAGCCAGGGCCTCCATTATGTAACTATCCCAGAGGGATGTATGGTGGCAGAGGGGCCAAAGCTGGCCCCCAGGCCTGTTTGGTTGACAGGGTTTAAAATGTTTTTTCATTAGTTGCCAATAACTTAAAAATTAAAATATTTCACATAAAAATCTGGCTTTTTGGCTTCTCCAGATTTTTCATATTAGACTTGCATTCCACTTTATAGCAGTTAGTTACAACTGAATGACACCCACCAATTTCAGATGGGAAATCACTTCCCCACCACACCGTCTTGTCACTCGGGGTCAGTAGCCACTAGCAATTCAATCATGCAAATAGTTCTCATCACAGCAATGTCTCTGTTTCCTATCTCCAGTAATAGCAGGAAAAGTCAAAGTTGCACTGGAAAGGCCTCACAGTTCAAAGGCCTACCTTATTTATTTTTATAACTTTTCAGATCTTTGAGTTAGAGATCTGTGAACTAGCAGATTCTGTATCTTTAAATTGACAGTAAGTAAAACAATGTAAAGGGCTAGACCCAGATTTTAGTATCAAAGCTTAGTGCTGGCCTACATGGAAATATAATTTTTCTTTTTTCTGAAAGAACTGGTATATGATTAATGGAAAATATTTGTAAAAGGCTTAATATAATATTAATCCTTCTTTATTTCTAAAAGTGGTAATTTACATTTACTTTTTCTTGCTCAGTTTTTCTAGGGGGATTAGTTTCTTTAAACTTCCGCACAGTAACTTTTGGAAAATTACTAGCTTTGGGTTTTTTTGTTTATACTTATGTAAACAAATCTTCATTTAATCTTCATTAGTTCTTTCCTTTTGCTTTCTTTGTGTTCCATTGATGTTCATTTTCTAGTTTCATGATACAGAAATTTAGATGATGTTTAGCTTTTCTTTATTTTTATATTTTCCAAAACATGCATTTTAACATATTTTAAAATTTGTGTGGTGATATTTAATGTAAGAATTTTTTAAGAGGGCGCCTGGGTGGCTCAGTTGGTTGGGCGACTGCCTTCGGCTCAGGTCATGATCCTGGAGTCCCAGGATCGAGTCCTGCATCAGGCTCCCTGCTAAAAAAGCCAGTCTGAAAAGTTTATACACCATATGATTTCAACTATCCGACATTTTGGAAAAGGCAAAACTGGATAGGCAGGTCATTAGCTGCCAAGGGTTCAGGGGAGGAAAGAATGAAAAGGAAGAGCAAATTTTATAGCAGGGAAACTATTATATGATACTATAATGGTATATCTATGTCATTAAACACTTGTCAAACCCCAAAGAATGAATAAAGGAGGATGTGAACCATAATGTAAACTACGAAGTTTGAGTGATAACGACGTATCATTGTAGTTTTGTCAATTTAACTAGCTTTGGGTTTTTTTGTTTATACTTATGTAAACAAATCTTCATTTAATCTTCATTAGTTCTTTCCTTTTGCTTTCTTTGTGTTCCATTGATGTTCATTTTCTAGTTTCATGATACAGAAATTTAGATGATGTTTAGCTTTTCTTTATTTTTATATTTTCCAAAACATGCATTTTAACATATTTTAAATAGTAGCATGTAATATCCATTATTTCCAGTTTGTTTATTATGCTTTTCAGATGTTCTCTATAGCCTTGTTTCATTTTGTTTTGTTTTAAATTTGCTTGTTTTATTAGTAGTTGAGAGGTATGTTAAACTGCCTGGGATTGTGGACCTGCCCATTTCATTTTTTGTTCTATCAATTTAATTTAATTCAATTTTAAAGATTATTTGCGAAAGAGAGCCATGTGCATGTGCACATGCACTAGCAGGGATAGGGGCAGAGGGAGTGGGAGAGAGAATCTTCAAGCAGACTCCTGGCCCAGTGCAAAGCCCAACACAGGGCTTGATCCTAGGACCCTGAGCTGAAACCAGAAGTCGGATGCCCAACCAGCTGCGCCACCCAAGTGCCCTTGTTCTATGAATTTTAATGAGATATATTTCGAACTTATGAGATGCATGCAAACTGAGAATAGTGACTTGGGGTTGGATGATTGGCCCATTAATCTTTATGTAGAGATCTCTTTAATCTCCACTAATAATTCTTGTGTTAAAGTCTACCTTACCTGTGACATACTTGTATAAATGCAGCATTATTTTGCGGAAGGAGTGTTATTGTTATTTGGAATGTCTTTTCTTATTCTTTTTTTAAAGCACTCGTTATTTTTATCGCTCATTTTATTACTTGCCTGAACCCTGCCATTTTAAGTTGTCCACTTACACTTCCTTTCTTTAAAAAGGCTTTTTAGATTTACAGCAGAATTGAGCAGAAAGTACAGAGTTCCTATATCTCTCCTTCACCACCATCCTACTACCACCCCATACACGTGTTAGCCTCCTCCACCAGAATGGTGTTTGTTAAATTGACAAAACTACAATGATACGTCGTTATCACTCAAACTTCGTAGTTTACATTATGGTTCACATCCTCCTTTATTCATTCTTTGGGGTTTGACAAGTGTTTAATGACATAGATATACCATTATAGTATCATATAATAGTTTCCCTGCTATAAAATTTGCTCTTCCTTTTCATTCTTTCCTCCCCTGAACCCTTGGCAGCTAATGACCTGCCTATCCAGTTTTGCCTTTTCCAAAATGTCGGATAGTTGAAATCATATGGTGTATAAACTTTTCAGACTGGCTTTTTTCACTTAATATGCACTTAAAGTTCTTTTGTCTTTTAATGGCTTTGGTTGCTCTTATTTGTATCTATTTTGTTTGTTGTTTGTTTTTAATCACTGAATAACATTCCATTGTCTGGGTGTATCACACTTCATCTCTTCACTTTCTGAAGGATATCTCAGTTGCTTCCAAGTTTGGGCAATTATGAATAAAGTAAATATTCATCCATAGGGAGGTTTTTGTGTGGAAATGTTTTCAACTCATTTGAATGAATACCAAGGGGTACGATTGCTGGATTGTATGATTAGTGTATATTTAGCTTTGTAAGACATTACTAAACTGTCTTCCAAAGCAGGGAGAGCGGCAGACTGAGGGAAAAGAAGGCTCCCTGCTGAGCAGAGAACCAGTGTTGGGACTTAGTCCCAGGACCCTGGGATCATGACCTGAGTCAAAGGCAGACGCTTAACTGACAGACACCCAGGCATCCCATGATCCATTCAATCTGTGTGTGTGTGTGTGTTTGGTATTTTATGAGGGTTATTTTTTTTTATTTTTTATTTTGTTTCGTTTGTTTTTAAGTTTTCAGTTTTTATTTAAGTTCTAATTAACAGTATAATACTGGTTTCAGGAGTAGAATTTATTGATTCAGCAGTTGCATATGATACCAGGTGCTTATCGCAGGTGCCCATCACCCTTTTAGCCCATCCCCCATTGTCCCCCCATACCTGCCCTCCATTGACCCTGTTTGTTCTCTGTAGTTAAGAATCTCTTATGGTTTGAGAGTCTGGTTTTTGTTTTGTGTCTTTTTTTCCTTTGTTCGTCTGTTTTGTTTCTTAAATTCTGCATATGAGTGAAAGCATATGGTATTTGTCTTTGATTGACTTATTTCACTTAGCATTATACTTTCTAGTTCTATCCATGTCATTGCAAATGGCAGGTTTCATTCTTTTTCATGGCTTAGTAATATTCCAGTGTGTGTGGGGGGGGGGGAAATCACATCTTCTTTATCCTTTCATCAGTTAGTGGACTCTGGGGATCTTTCCATAATTTGGCTGTTATTGGTAATGCTGCTATAAACATTGGGGTGCATATGTCTTTTTGAATCAGTATTTTTGGGGGGGTCCCCTTACTACTCACCATCTTAACTTCTCAAGTAAATACTTGGTAGTGCAATTGCTGATTGAAAGGGTAATTCTGTTCTTAACTTGTGGAGGAACCTCCATACTGTTTTCCAGAGTGGCTGCACCAATTTGTATTCCCACCAACAGTGTAAGAGGGTTCCCCTGTCTCCATATCCTCACCAGCACCTGTTGTTTCATGTGTTGTTGATTTTAGCCATTCTGACATGTGTGAGGTGGTATCTCACTGTGGTTTTGATTTGTATTTCCCTAATGATGAATGATGTTGAGCTTCTTTTCATGTGTCTGTTAGCCATCTTGGATGTCATCTTTGGAAAAGTGTCCATTAATGTCTTCTGCCCACTGTTTAATTGGATTATTTGTTTTTTGAGTGTTGAGTTTTAGAAGCTGTTTATGTATTTCAGGTACTAACCATTTATCAGATATGTCCTTTGCAAATACCTTCTCTCTTTCTGTAGGCTGCCTTTTAGTTTTGTTGATTGTTTTCTTTGCTGTGCAAAAGCTTTTTATCCTGATGAAATCCCAGTAGTTCATTTTTGCTTTTGTTTCCCTTGCCTCCAGAGACATGTCTAGTAAGAGCCAATGTCAAAGAGTTTCTGCCTGTGTTCTTTCGGATTTTGATGGTTTCCTGTTTCACATTTAGGTCTTTCATCTGTTTTGAAATTTAATTTTGTGTATGGTATAAGAAAGTAGTCCAGATTTATTCTTCTGCATGTTGCTATCCAGTTTTCCCAACACCATTTGTTGAAGAGACTTTTTTTCCATTGGGTATTCTTTCCTGCTTTATTAAAGACTAGTTGGCCGTATTGTTATGGGTTCATTTCTAGGTTCTCTATTCTGTTCCTTTGATCTATGTGTCTGTTTTTGTGCCAGTTCCATACTGTCTTGATGACTGCAGCTTTGTCATATAGCTTGAAACCCAGAATTATGATGCCTCCAGATTTGCTTTTCTTTTTCAAGATTGCTTTGGCTATTCAGAGTCTTTCGTGGTTCCATACAAATTTTAGGATTATTTGTTCTAGCTCTGTGAAAAATGCTGTTGGTATTTTGATAGGGATTACATTAAATGTGTAGATTGCTTTGGGTAGTATAGATATTTTAATATTATTTTAATATTCCTAGAGCATACATTGCACTTTTTTTTCTTTTTTGCTTTGTTTCTGAGGAAATGTCCAATTTTGCTCTTTTTTTTTTTTTAAGATTTTATTTATTTGAGAGAGAGACTGAAAGAGAGAGAGCATGAGAAAGGGGGAGGGTCAGAGGGAGAAGCAGACTCCCTGCCGAGCAGGGAGCCCGATGCGGGACTCGATCCAGGGACTCCAGGATCATGCCCTGAGCCGAAGGCAGTCGCTTAACCAACTGAGCCACCCAGGCGCCCTCCAATTTTGCTCTTATCCTTGGCCCTTTGTTAGGTATACATGAGGAGTTCCCCCCCCCCGCATGGTTTCTTCCAGGATTTTTCTTTAGCACTTATTTTCTGCAGTTTGAATACCATATGCTTAGATGTCATTTTTTAATATATATATATTTATTCTGCTTGGCATTTTCTGAGTTTCCTGGCCTGTTCTTTGGTGTCTGACATTAATGTAGGGGAAATTCTCAGTTTCAAATTTATATTCCTTCCTCCCTTTCTTGGCATCTGGTATTCCCACTATGTATATGTTACATGTGTCTAGTTGTCCTACGATTCTTGAATACTCTTTCTTTTTAACTTTTTGCTTCCAGTGTTGGGAGTTTCTCTTGACATATGTTTAATCTTAGAGATTCTTTTCTCATCTGTGTGTTATCTACCAATGAGCCCAGGAAAGCCCCCCAAAAAACAACTTTGTTGTTAGTACAGTGTTTTTTATGTCTAGCATTTCTTTTTTCATTCTTTCTTAGAATTCCATCTCTCTGCTTACATGACTCATTTGAAATTTTTTTCATGTCCACTTTTTCTGTTAGAGTCCTTAGCATTATCAGCTGTAGTTATTTTAAATGTTTGGTTGAATAATTTCAATATCCTCGTCGTATCAGAGTTTCATGTTTGCTCTGTCTCTTCAAACTCTGTTGATGATTGTTTACTATACATTGGATTTTCTGTTGAAACTTTTTTAAAAAACAAAACAAAGGGGCGCCTGGGTGGCTCAGATGTTAAGCATCTGCCTTTGGCTCAGGTCATGATCCCAAGGTCTTGGGATCAAGTCCCACATCGGGTTCCCTGCTCAGCGGGGAGCCTGCTTCTCCCTCTGCCTTTGCCTCTCTCTCTCTCTCCCTGTCGCTCATGAATAAATAAATAAAATCTTAAAAAAAAAAAATTGTATCTCCTCAACTTGTAAATAAAAAAAAAGAAAGAAACTTAGACATAATATACTAAATAAAAGGAACTACTGTAAATAAGCCTTTCGTATTGTGTAGGTATGGAGGAACAGGATGGCTAGAGAGAACTGGAATTGAGTATTTCACTTTCCTCCACATGGAAGTCTGTACCAGGCTAGAGTTTCATATTTCCCTTCTAATTTGGTTCTTATGAAAACCTATATTAGGACCTGGTAAAGTAGGGTAGGCTCTATTAAGAACAGAATGACTGTATCATATTTCAGAATGACTACTTTGCATCTCTTCTCATGCAAATGAGGGACTTTTTCTGTGATCTGTCTGATGACTTGATAGGATTTCTGGAGGTAAAATTACAAAAATATGAGTGTTCCCTTCAGTCTAGACCCTCTGCAGTTTTTAACTCTCAGACATTCCACATCAGCTTCCAAGCAATTCATCCAGTACTGTTTAGGTTTTTCTATCCCTCTCCTTATTTGTATGGAGGTTTTTGCTCATGGTTTTCTGCTGTCAATTTTTGATTCTCTCTATCCCTCTGATCTCCCATCTGATTTTATGGGCAGCAGTTTGCCACATGACTATAATTTTCCATCAGACCTGTGAAGAGTTGTTGATTCCGTTTATTACTTGTTAGGGAGGAGTGACAACTCCCAGCTTCTTATAAGCTGAACTAGAAATCAGAAGTCTCCTATCCTTTTACTTCTCTCTCTCTTTTTTTAAGATTTTATTTATTTATTTATTTATTTATTTATTTATTTATAGTTGGGAAGGGTAGCAGGAGAGAGAGATCCTGGGATCATGACCTGAGCGGAAGCCAGATGCTTAACTGACTGAGCCCCTGCTTGCTTCTCTTTTTTGTCCTTATATTTAAGCATCTATATGTAGCTTATGGCCATGTTCTGTGTTTTTGTCTTGGTTTTTCAGTTGTATTTTCAGTCCTTTTAATATAAATGCTGATATATTTGGGATATTTGTCTCTTATGGTTTATGAGCCTTAAGAATTTGGGAACGGGGGTGCCTGGGTGGCTCAGTTGGTTAAGCGACTGCCTTCGGCTCAGATCATGATCCTGGAGTCCCTGGATCGAGTCCCGCATCGGGCTCCCTGCTTGGCGGGGAGTCTGCTTCTCCCTCTGACCCTCCCCCCTCTCATTTGCTCTCTCTCATTCTCTCTCTCTCAAATAAATAAAATCTTTAAAAAAAAAAAAAAAGAATTTGGGAACGGCTTGGGGCGCCTGGGTGGCTCAGTCGTGAAGCGTCTGCCTTAGGTTCGGGTCATGATCCCAAGATCCTGGGATCGAGTCCTGCTTCGGGCTCCCTGCTCAGTGGAAATCCTGCGTCTCCCTCTCCCACTCCCCCTGCTTGTGTTCCTGCTCTCACTATCTCTTTCTCTGTCAAATAAAGGAATGAAATCTTTAAAAAAAAAAAAGAATTTGGGAATGGGTTACCTGAGTGATTTCTTTTTTTTTTTTTTTTTTTTGTGGTCAGCATCTCAGCTAGGGTTGCAGATATCTGAAGACTTGACTAGTGCTGGCGTATCCATTTTCACAGTGGTTCACTCCATGTGGCTTTTGATTAGAAGCCTCAGTTTTTCAGCACATAGAGCCCTGCAAAGGACTCTTTAAGTGTCTTCAAGTCACGGCACTTAACTTTTCCCAGAAGGCTTGTTCTAACAGAGAGGAAGAAAAAAGTCTTGATAACCTTTGTGGCTTGACCTCAGAAGTTACACTGACATTTTCAAAAAGATAAAGGATTAAGAAATTTCATTACAGGGCGCCTGGGTGGCTCAGACGTTAAGTGTTTGCCTTCAGCTCAGGTTATGATCCCAGGGTCCTGGGATCAAGCCCTCCATCAGGCTCCCTATTCAGTGGGAAGCCTGCTTCTCCCTCTTCCACTCCCCCTGCTTGTGTTCCTTCTCTCACTGTCTCTCTCTGTCAAATAAAAAAATCCTAAATAAAAAGTTCATTACAACTGTGTTTTATTAGCAGTAAACATTGTAAAAACTAATGTTGTCTACTTATAACCTATTCAGTCCATGCAGTTCTATGTACTTTAATTAATTTATCAAATATTCTTAATCTTTAAGTCTTAAATTTTAAAAATACAGTAAATGTAAATCCTTTACAAAAAGGATGAAAAGTGTGATCCCAGTTTCATTAAATATTTATAGATCTATATGGAAAATTTTAAAGTATAATGTTTTCACTAAACATATGTTGATACTAAATTGCTTAATGTTATACATATATGTCCTTGAAATTTAAGTCTGGAGTATTTAACTTTTTAAGACCTCATCAGCTGACTCCTCCAATGAGAATTCCCTAGCAACTCCCCCAGATGAACAAGGTCAAGGTGATGCTCCACCACAGCACGAAGACAAAGAACCTGCATTTCCACATACTGACTTGGCAAAGTTGGATGACATGATCAATAGGCGAGTTGTTTTGAGTTTTTTTTAATGGAGCTAATAAACTAGAAAAGAATATTTTCTTTTCTATTAGCATTGCCACTGCTACAAAAAAGAGTGGATTGCAGTGTCAGAATAGTAATTTTAGTGTTTTCTTAATTGCTGTAATACTTAAGTCATTGTCAGATACTTTGTAAGTCATTGTTAATGCAGGCACTGGTATGAATTTTTAAAAATTGAAAGATGATATGAGTAAAGATTTTAAATTAATGATGCTTTGTGATCCTAATGGGTGTGTCTCATTCCTAGAACTATAGATAGAGGGTTCCTTTTGTGTGTCTATAAAGATCATTTCTCCTTGGTACACTGACTACTAGACTTGCTGGATGACCTTTCTTATTTATAGGACATCCATTCTCTATAACAGATATTATTGTAAAAGATTGTAGTTTGGTAGTTTTTTATTTTTATTTAAGTGTACTTATAATTAGGACTGGAGGACTGAGTTATATTAAATCTTTAGTGACAGGGAAATTTAAAAAAAGACAGCTTTGCATAACCTATAACTAAAACAACAAAAAGTGTCAATTTACATCTAACAGATTTTTTTTGTAAAAGGTATCTTTTGTTGTCTTTCTGTAGGGATTTAGGGACAGCTGGAATAGAGTTCTTTCTGGGAGGTAGTGGATTAGTCAGTGGAATATATTCTTTAAGTACTAAGCTTTTCATTATACCAGGGAAAATCCTAGCCTGGGTATGGTGGCATCTGCATTGCTTTTGATGTAGGAGTATGCTCAGGATGATACACAGGCTTAGAGGTTCTTTAAGTCATGTAATTTTCAAGAAAAGTTGGTATATGTCGTGTTGAGGTGAATTAAGGAGAAATGAGCCATTTGTCTCATTATTTGTCTTTGTGAAGAAGATTCAAAGAAATATTACTGATATCTGAACCTCAAAAGAATACTTTTTTCCTACTGACTTTAACAGTGGGTATATTTAATTGATAATTGATTATTTTTAGTTTTAGGGGCCTGTGAAAGTTATTTATTGAATTCTCCTTCATTGCTTTAAAAAATTGTGTGTGTAGATACAGTAGTTCATTCTTAGTTTCACAAAGCAAAATTTGCCAATCTCTTCTCTCAGTTTATGGTGAATGTACAGTATAGTCAGGGTTTTTTCACTTTTTCATAGTAAAATTAATTTTGTACATAAGTTATAGTATTGCATTTATGCTCAACTAATAACAACACTTTTAAATTTTGTAATAATTTTAGGCCTCGATGGGTGGTTCCAGTTTTGCCGAAAGGGGAATTAGAAGTGCTTTTAGAAGCTGCTATTGATCTTAGTAAAAAAGGTGAGTGATGTTATATGTTTTCCATAATATATGCTATTATAGATACTTATATATTCTTGAAGGCTTTTGTTTTTTTGTTTTATAAAGTTACAGTATATTCTTAGACCACAGTATCTCTCTAAACTTTCTTTAGGGCTTTTATATCTATATCTAGAGCAAAGGTTCATAAAAACCTTGGGGTAAACTTTTAAGTACCTCTGACTTAAAATTTCATGCAGATTTTATATGTTAGTATTTGTAAGAGCAGGATCTTTTGGTTTGTATATTTTTGAAGGAGCTATTAAAAGTTAAAAATATTTTCTAAAGTGTAATAATTTTTTTAAAAATCTGTAGTACACATTAAAACATATTTAACAATTTAAAAATGCTAGATTGCCATATGAATCCAGATTTACCAATTGACCTTTTTGCATGTAAGCGTATGTTAATTTGCAAGTAATTCCAATAAAAATTATTTAAACCTGCCATTTGAATTACTTACTGAAACAGCCAGTAAACGGAAAGATACACCAATCTTATTTTTTTATGAAAATTGCTGTTGCATTAATATTTTTGTAACAAAATGTCGATTGCATTTTGACTTTTTAAAAACTTATAAAAAAACATTTTTTTTTAAAGATTTTATTTATTTGTTTGACAGAGAGAGACACAACGAGAAAGGGAACACAAGCAGGGCGAGTGGGGGAGGAAGAAGCAGGCCTTCCGCAGAGCAGGAGCCTGATGTGGGGTTCGATGGGATCATGACCTGAGCCAAAGGCAGACGCTTAATGACTGAGCTACCCAGGCGCCCACAAAAAATTTTTTGGGGGCGGAAAAATGTCTTGATAAATAAGGTCTTTTTTTTTTTTTTTTTTTTTTAAGGCAACTGATAAATAATCTGGTATTTTTCAGTATTTCCCAAACATAAACGTTTTATGTTAGAGTCAGTCGCTTTTTGATGACTTTGTTCTACCCGATATTAGATGCAGCTGAATTCTTACAGGAAATGGCTAATTTTTGTAATATTCTCTACTTGCTCAAGGCCCTGAAGGGTAAAAGAAAAGGGCAATTCCATTTTATATTCTGGATAATTCAATAGGCAGATTTTTAACATCTTTGGTATCTGTAATGTCTATTACACAGTCTGTGTTGTGCTTGTCTTGGCAATGTTAATACTTTAACAATTGTCCTACAGTCATTTAAAGAATTTTTTTGTTTTTAATCTTACAAATTATGAAAATATTTTATCAGGTAACAAATGTTTCTCAACACTCAAGTTCCTTTTTTAGTTTGCACGTTTGTAAGTTAATTGAAGGACTTATGAACTAGGCGTGTTTTAAATCCTAAAGGTAAAAAATGAACAAAAATTGAAATGCTACTTTGTTTAATAGCACTGCCGTTCAGTGGATGTGTGTAGTTTGCTGAGGCTATTCCCCATTCATTTTTTCTGGGATTCTGATTACTGTGAGGCAAAGTTTAAGTTATTTTAAGGGCAGCCCTGGGGTTTTGTTTGTTTGTTTTTGTTCTTGTTGGTTTTGGCTTTTTTTAATCTTTTTAAATTTTTTTTTTTAAAGATTTTATTTATTTATTCATAAGAGACAGAGAGAGAGGCAGAGGGAGAAGCAGGCTCCCCGCTGAGCAGGGAGCCCAATGTGGGACCCGATCCCAGGACCCTGGGATCATGACCTGAGCTGAAGGAGACGCTTAACCATCTGAGCCACCCAGGCGCCCCTTAATTTAGGAAATGTTTTGTTTTTTGTTTTTAAGATTTTATTTATTTGGGGTGCCTGGGTGGCTCAGTCGTTAAGCGTCTGCCTTCGGCTCAGGTCATGATCCCAGGGTCCTGGGATCGAGCCCCACATTGGGCTCTCTGCTCAGCGGGGAGCCTGCTTCTCCCTTTCCCACTCCCCCTGCTTGTGTTCCCTCTCTCACTGTGTTTCTCTCTGTCAAATAAATAAATAAAATCTTTAAAAAATAAAATAAAAATAAAGATTTTATTTATTTGACAGAGAAAGCGACTGCAAGACAGGGAACACAAGCAGGGGGAGTGGGAGAGGGAGAAGCAGGCTTCCTGCTGAACAGGGAGCCCGATGTGGGTCTCAATCCCAAGACCCTGGGATCATGACCTGAGCCGAAGGCAGACGCTTAACTGACTGAGCCATCCAGGTGCCTCTGTTGTTTTTTTTATTATGTTAGTCACCATACAGTACATCATTAGTTTTTGATGTAGTGTTCCATGATTCATTGTTTGTGCATAACACCCAGTGCTCCATGCAGAACGTGCCCTCCTTAATACCCATCACTGGGCTAACCCATCCCTCCACCCCCCTCCCCTCTAAAACCCTCATTTTGTTTCTCAGAGTCCATAGTTTCTCATGGTTCGTCTCCCCCAGTCTTGGGTTTAAATAATCTATCGACACGTATATGATCTAAACCAAACTACACTGTGCAAATTTAGTATTTCTGAGTTCTTATGAAGAATTAGAAGTTTTCTTTTTGGCACTAAGTGTACTGTTTTTCTTTAGCCATAGGAAATTAAAAAGAATTAAGCATGTATAGATAATGAAAAGTGATGAAAGGACTAATTAATTTCAAAATCAAGACAGAGTTCATGTTTTAATTTGGTGTTAAACAATTTACAGCCAAACGAAATTTTAAAACGGTTACCTTTTTTAATGTTGTCAACTGTATTTTCAGTGAGTTTAATGCTGTGAAATGCTTTCATTCCCTTTTTACCCAGTAATTTTTTTTGTCTTAAAGTTTAGTAACCTATCTGGAAGCACTTTCAGTTTTATTAAGTGATATAATTGGTCAGGGAAATGTTTTCTTTATGCTAAATTTATTGTAATTTTTTTTCATCCATTCTTAGGTCTTGATGTTAAAAGTGAAGCATGTCAGCGTTTTTTTCGAGATGGGTTAACCGTATCTTTCACTAAGATTCTTATGGATGAGGCAGTGAGTGGCTGGAAATTTGAAATTCATGTGAGTCTTCTAATTTATTTGAGCGACTCATACTTGGTGATTGCCTAAGGGTTTATCTTTGGAAAATATTGTGAGTAACATATTAAATCTAATATGTGTGACAGAATTGAAGGTTTTTAAGAACAGTCTTGTCTTTTAGAATGAATTTGAGATTTTGAATCCCAAGTGCCTGTGACCATATGCATATCCCACATTTCATCAAATGTATCCTGTTATTGATTGTAAGAGTCCACTATTTTTCGTAACTTTAAGAAAGAAAAATACCCAGATGGCAAATAGAAGCCTCCCAATATAATTAGGACACCAAAGGGTATAATTTTAGTACAGATGAACCTGATAAATAAATTCATAATGTGGAAATGACAAGGAAAATTTAAATCTTACAAGCTTAGAAATTTAAACCACAAACCAGTAATCCCACAAGTTTTTGGTATGACTTCAAACTACAGTTTTTTAGTAATTACAAAAGCCAAAATCTGAAGTGTTCCCAAATTGGTAATGTCTTCAAGTAAATGGCTGCAGGAGATGTACTGTGAGGAAATGCCTTAAGTCTAGGACAGTGCAAGCAAATGCAGAATAATGCAAGCTGCCATTGATTCTTAGATACCTTTGTAACCAGAGATTTTGAAAGTGAAAAAATATACATCTTACTTGAATCATTGAACTCTAAAACCTGGTTCTTATGAACATAGAATTAATCAAGATCTCTAAAGCAAACAGTATTGTTCGGTGGACTTCAACCTAGAAAATATAACTTGAACATTCCCCACAATTGAATATAGCATATAAATCCTAACATTTTCTGATTTGACGTACTTTTTAGTGTTAGAAGTTGACATTTGGGGAGTTATCTGACTTTTGAATTGATATTTAGATCCAGGTCTTCTGATCTTGGATAGTTGACAGGATTTTGAACATTTAGGTTGTGGAATTTTTGCCTCTAGAGTACAGATTCCGAAGAAAGAAAATGGTAATTTGCATGTCTACTTTGTGGACACAGAATAGAAAAAGACAACCAGTGGTGCCTACTTCATCTGTAACCTTTCCCACATAGCTTTTGATTTTAGGTGCAATATAAATCTGAAGTAAGTTAATTATTAATTTATTTTTACTGATATATCAGTTTGATCGCAGTACTTGTGAAGTTAAGCAGAATTCAGATGACCAGTATAGAAAAATGGAAGGAGCATTATTAACAAGATTAGAGTATTTCTGTGCTTGAAATTACAGTGTTACTCTTTTTAAATGAACTCTTCTTGTTCTTGTCCCCGTTCATATTACAGAGGTGTATTATTAACAATACTCATCGTTTGGTGGAGCTTTGTGTGGCCAAGTTGTCCCAAGACTGGTTTCCACTTCTAGATCTTCTTGCTATGGCCTTAAATCCACATTGCAAATTCCATATCTACAATGGTACACGTCCATGTGAATCAGTTTCAACAAATGCTCAGTTGCCTGAAGATGAACTATTTGCTCGTTCTTCAGATCCTCGATCACCAAAAGTGTGTTGGTTTTCAAAATTAAATACTGTTTTGTGTTACTACAAAACTTCAGTGACATGAACCTTTCTTTAAACATAATCAGTATATAACTTTGTTTTATGTGGGTTTGTTTAAAAAACACATTATTTAATATATATAGTGATTCATTAACATTGTACAGTGGGCCAACAGCATAAAACTCATGCCTGACCAAAGCTTATTATGTATTGATCAGTTTATGAATATGTTTATATTGGAACTTTATGCTATATTTCCCCTAGTAGCAAGATACTGTATTTGCTCCTTCAGTGTTCAAAGTGACTTTAGAGAATATAACCATTTTAAGTCAAGAGCATGAGCAGTACTTTGCACTTATATGTATATTTAATTTATGAGAGCCATGTAAGCAAATTTTTTTAAGATTTTATTTACTTGGGAGAGAGAACACGAGCAGGGGGAGAGAGAAAGGGAGAAGCAGACTCCCCGCTGAGCAGGGAGCCCCACTTGGGGCTCGATCCTAGGACATTGAGATCATGACCTGAGCTAAAGGCGGACACTTAACTGACTGAGCTACCCAGGTGCCCTGTAAACAAATTTTTAAATTTTTACTATTTTGTGACACATCCTAAGGCATTTTT
>NW_023270055.1:477556-564158 GCF_011800145.1 Mirounga leonina
CAATATAATTAAATATGTTATTTTAGTTTCAGGTATACAACACAGTGGCTCAACAGTTGTGTGAAAATATTTTCATTTCCTAGGTTGTTTACACTTGTTTATTCTAGATTTTAAAACTCTGCCCTTATATTCACTTAGTTTTCTATGGCATTGATTACTAAGTTTCTCACATTCCCTCTGGTAATTTCATAAAACAGTTTTCCACATGGTCCCATGTATCTTATTTTCTTGTTTTGTTTCTCTTTAGTTTTTTCTTTCATACAGATACCATTCTGCAACTTCTTTGTAATAGACTTTCTTTTGGTAAATCCTACTATGTTTCTTTGTGATGTTTCTTTCTTGGGTCAGTCCTCATTTTACTGAAGTACATCCTCCTAATAGAGGATACATAAAGGGAAGCACATTTTTTAAAAGATTATTCACTTGAATACAACTAAAATCTCACTCAGAGGAATATATATTTTTTGTTTTGTTCTTTTTTTTTACATGCAGTAGTTTCAGCATAGAGTTGAAGGTTGAATATTTTTTCCATTATAGTTCAATAGCAGTGTTGGCTGGTGGAAGATTGAGCTGTTTATATGTTAACTTTCTGTTTGGAAAGGTTGGGATTGTTTTGTTTTGTTTCCCCGTGAGTTCTGAAATCTTATGATGAAGTCCTTTGGGGGGAATATGGGTGTGTGTCTTTTGTTGATGAGGGCTCAGTGGACCTTATTGGTGAAAACGTTAATTTTTCCCTTTTTTCTTTCTTCATGGCCTTATTTGTGCTTTTAAAGGTTTTTTTGTTTGTGTGTGTGTGTGTTTTTGCTTTAGAATGTGCTGTTGTATATTTGTGTAGAATGTTGGTAAGTCTGTCTTACGTAAAATTTTGCCTTTCACACTATTATCGTTTTCCTTTTAAAAATTATTTTTTGGGGCTCCTGGGTGTCTCAGTCCAGTTAAGCATCTTTCTTCAGCTCAGGTCATGATCCCGGGGTCCTAGAATCAAGCCCTGTATTGGTCTTCCTGGGGGGAGGGAGTTTGCCTCTCCCTCTCCAGCTCCCCTTGCTTGTGTTCTCTCTATCAAATAAATAAAATCTTCAAAAAAAAAAAAGATGAGAGGAAAATCCTTTTAAAGATTTTCTTTATTTATTCATAAGAGAGAGGCAGAGGGAGAACCTGGCACCCCACTGAGTAGGGAGCCCGATGTGGGATTCGATCCCAGGACCCTGGGATCATGACCTGAGCTGAAGGCAGACGCTTACCCTTTCTGAGCCAGCCAGGCACCCAAGAGGAAAATCCTTTTAAAAAAAAATATTTGTGCATAACTCTTCAGTTGACTTTCTTTTAGTTTGTAACATTTTCATGATGTCTTTTTTCTGTTACTGCTTCATAGAGTTGTACTTTTATTTTTATGAACATTTTACAGTGTTTCTGCTATATGTTCTGCAAAACCTCATGTCCTGCAAAACCCTGTATTTGTTATTACTATTGAGCTAATTGCAAAATTCAGAAAAGTGGGTAGTACAATACAAACTGTATACAGTATATACAATATACATCTTCTTTATCCATTCATCTGTCCATGGACATCCGGGCTCTTTCCATAGTTTGGCTATTGTAGATATTGTTGCTATAAACATTGGGGTGCACATGCCCCTCTGGATCACTACATTTGTATCTTTGGGGTAAATTTCCAGCAGTGCAATTGCCGGGTCATAGGATAGCTCTATTTTCAACGTTTTGAGGAACCTCCATACTGTTTTCCAGAGTGGTTGCACCAGCTTGCATTCCCACCAACAGTGTAGGGGGGCTCCCCTTTCTCCACATCCTTGCCAACATCTTTTGTTTCCTGATTTGGTAATTGTAGCTGACTGGTGTGGGGTGGTATCTCATTGTGGTCTTGGTTTGTATTTCCCTGATGCCGAGTGATGTTGAGCACTTTTTCATGTGTCTGTTGGCCATTTGGATGTCTTCTTTGCAGAAATGTCTGTTCACATCTTCTGCCAATTTCTCAGTTGGATTATTTTTGGGGGGTGTTGAGTTTGATAAGTTCTTTATAGATTTTGGATACTAGTCCTTTATCTGATATGTCATTTGCAAATATCTTTTCCCATTCTGCCAGCTGTCTTTTGGTTTTGTTGACTGTTTCTTTCACTGTGCAAAAGCTTTTTGTTCCATTTCTTTGAAAAAAGTTGATGGTATTTTGATGGGGATTGCATTGAATGTGTAGATTGCTCTAGGTAGTATTGACATCTTCACAATATTTGTTCTTCCAGTCCATGAGCATGGAACGTTTTTCCATTTCTTTGCGTCTTCCTCAATTTCTTTCATGAGTATTTTATAGTTTTCTGAGTACAGATCCTTTGCCTCTTTGGTTAGATTTATTCCTAGGTATCTTTATGATTTTGAGTGCAATTGTAAATTGGATTGACTCCTTAATTTCTCTTTCTTCTTTCTTGTTGGTGTATAGAAATGCAACTGATTTCTGTGCATTGATTTTATAACCTTCCATTTTACTGAATTCCTGTATGAGTTCTAGCAGGGATGGAGTCTTTTGGGTTTTCCACATAGAGTATCGTATCATCTGCAAAAAGTGAGTTTGCCGTAATCAGATGTCTTTGATTTTGCTTTGTTGTCAGATTGCTGAGGCTAGGACTTCTAGTACTATGTTGAATAGCAGTGGTGATAGTGGACATGCCTGCCATGTTCCTGACCTTAGGGGGAAAGCTCTCAGTTTTTCCCTATTGACAATGATACTCACTATGGGTTTTTCATAGATGGCTTTTATGATATTGAGGTGTGTACCCTCTATTGCTACACTGTGAAGAGTTTTAATCAAGAAAGGTTGCTATACTTTGTCAAATGCCTTTTCTGCATCTCTTGAGAAGATCATATGGTTCTTGTTCTTTCTTATATTAGTGTAGTATATCACATTGATTGACTTGCAGGTGTTGAACCAATGTTGCAGCCCAGGAATAAATCCCACTTGGTGGGTGGTGAATAATCCTTTTAATATACTGTTGGATCTTATTGGCCAGTATTTTGGTGAGAATTTTTGCATCCCTGTTCATCAGGGATATTGGTCTGTAATTCTCCTTTTGGTGGGGTCTTTGGTTTTGGGATCAAGGTAATGCTGGCTTCATAAAATTGAGTTTGGAAGTTTTCCTTCCATTTCTATCTTTTGAAACAGCTTCAGAAGAAAAGATATTAATTCTTCTTTAAATGTTTGGCAGAAGCCATCCAGCCCTGGGCTCTTGTTTGTTGGGAGATTTTTGATTACTGCTTCAATTTCCTTGCCGGTTATGGGTCTGTTCAGGTTTTCTGTTTCTTCCTGTTTCAGTTTTGGTAGTTTATATGTCTCTAGGAATGCATCCATTTCTTCCAGATTGCCTAATTTGTTGGCATATAGTTGCTCATAATATGTTCTTACAATTGTTTGTATTTCTTTGGTGCTGGTTGTGATCTCTCCTCTTTCATTCATGATTTTATTTACTTGGGTCCTTTCTCTTTCCTTTTGGATTAAGTCTGGCCAGGGGTTTATCAGTCTTAATTCTTTCAAAGAACCAGCTCCTAGTTTCGTTGACCTGTTTTACTGTTCTTTTGGTTTCTATTTCATTGATTTCTGCTCTGATCTTTATTATTTCTGTTCTACTGAGGTTAGGCTTTATTTCCTGTTCTTTGTCCACCTCCTAGTTGTAGGGTTAGGTTGTGTATTTGAGACCTTTCTTGTTTCTTGAGAAAGGCTTACAGTGCTATATACTTTCTCTTAGGACCTCCTTTGCTGCATCCCAAATATTTTGAACAGTTGTGTTTTCATTTTCATTTGTTTCCATGAATTTTTTAAATTCGTCTTTAATTTACTGGTAGACCCATTCATTCTTTAGGAGGATGCTCTTTAGCCTCCATGTATTTGAGTTCTTTCCAACTTTCCTCTTGTGATTGAGTTCTAGTTTCAAAGCATTGTGATCTGAAAATATGCAGGGAATTATCCCAGTCTTTTGGTATCAGTTGAGACCTGATTTGTGACCCAGGATGATCTGTTCTGGAGAATGTTCCATGGGCACTAGAGAAGAATGTGTATTCCGTTGCTTTGGGATGGGATGTTCTGAATATATCTGTGAAGTCCCATCTGGCGCAACGTGTCATTTAAAACCTTTATTTCCTTGTTGATCTTTCGCTTAGATGATCTGTCCATTTCAGTGAGGGGGATGTTAAAGTCCCCTTCTATTATTATATTATTATCGATGTGTATCTTTGACTTTGTTATTAATTGGCTTATATAATTGGCTGCTCCCACATTAGGGGCATAGATATTTACAATTATTAGATCTTCTTGTTGGATAGACCCTTTAAGTATGATACAGTGTCCTTCCTCATCTCTTATTATAGTCTTTGGTTTAAAATCTAATTTGTCTGCTATAAGGATTGCCACCCCAGGTTTCTTTTGGTGTCCATTAGCATGGTAAATGGTTTTCCACCCCCTCACTTTCAATCTGGAGGTGTCTCTGGGTCTAAAATATCTGCAAGAGAGAGCATATCAATGGTCTTGTTTTTTTATCCCAGTCTGATACACTTTGTCTTTTAATTGGGGCATTTAGCCCATTTACATTCAGGGTAACTATTGAAAGATAGGAATTTATTGCCATTGTATTGCCTGTAAGGTGACTGTTACTGTATATTGTCTGTGTTCCTTTCTGATCTGTGTTGCTTTTAGGCTCTCTCTTTGCTTAGAGGACCCCTTTCAGTATTTCTTGTAGGGCTGGTTTCGTGTTTGCAAATTCCTTTAGTTTTTGTTTGTCCTGGAAGCTTTTTATCTCTCCTTCTATTTTCAATGGCAGCCTAGCTGGATATAGTATTCTTGGCTGCATATTTTTCTCATTTAGTGCTCTGAATATATCCTGCCAGTCCTTTCTGGCCTGCCAGGTCTTTGTGGATAGGTCTGTTGCCAATCTAATGTTTCTACCGTATAAGGGGTAGATAATCCTGCTTTCAGGATTTTCTCTTTGTCTCTGAGATTTTTAAGTTTTACTATTAGATATCGGTGTGTTGACCTATTTATATTGATTTTGAGAGGGGTTCTCTGTGCCTCCTGGGTTTTGATGCCTGTTTCCTTCCCCAAGTTAGGAAAGTTCTCCACTGTCATTTGCTCCAGTATACCTTCTGCCTCTCTCTCTCTCTTCTTCTTCTGGGATCCCAATTATTCTAATGTTGTTTCATCTTATGGTATCATTTATCTCTTTAATTCTCCCCTCATGATCCAGTAGTTGTTTATCTCTCTTTTTCTCAACTTCATTATTCTCCATCATTTGGTCTCCTCTATCACTAATTCTCTCTTCTACCTCATTCACCCTGCAATTAGAGCCTCCATTTTTTATTGCACCTCATTAATAGCCTTTTTGATTTCTACTTGGTTAGATTTTATTTCTCTAGAAAAGGATTCTCTGGTATCTTCTATGCTTTTTCAAGCCCAGCTAGTATCTTTATAATTGTCATGCTGAACTCGAGTTCCAGCATCTTACTAATGTCCGTGTTGATTAGGTCCCTGGCAGTGAGTACTGCCTGTTGTTCTTTTTTTTGAGGTGAGTTTTTCCATTTTGTCTTTTTGTCCAGAGAACAATAGGTGAAGAGGAGAACAAAATGGTAAAAGGGTAACAGTGACCCCAAAGAAATATACACTAAACAAATCAGAAGAGACACGAAACGGGGGGTGTGGGTGTGGGGTGATGATCAGGCTGGATCCTGCCACACTAGATTTTGGGTTTATTTTGGTCTGTATATGTATGTATGTGTGTATATGTATTTTGTGTGTATATGTATATATACACACAAAAATAATGTTAAATACAGTGAAGGGTTGGAATATGACTGTAAAAATGAAAATTTAAAAATTTCAGAAAAGGCATTAATAAGTTGGTTGAAAAAGGAAAAAGAATAATTCAAAAAAAGGGAAAAAATAAAAATGAAGAAAATTAAAGCTGAAAGACTAAAGAATCAAATGGTCAAAAAGCCTTGAATTTATGTGCTGTATTCCCTTAGTACTGCAGTTTTGCAGTTCTTGGTCTTGGCTAGATATTCTTACTGATCTTCTGGGGGAGGGGCCTTTTGCAGTGATTCTCAAGTGTCTTTGCCCAAAGCAGAATTGCACCACGCTTGCCAGGGTCCAGGCTCAGTAATATGCTTGGGTTTGCTGTGGTAGCTTTAGTTCTCTGAAAGCTTTCCACTCAGCGTTAAGAGGAGGAGAAAGAAAATGGCGGCCTCTCAATCTCTGGCCCCTGAGAAGCCTAGAGCTCAGGCCTCACTCCTCAGTGAGCCCTCACAGAAAAACAATCACTCCTGTCTCCCCATTCTCCGGCCGCATTCTGTGCTCACCTGGCCTGTGACTGAGCATTTCTATCTCTGGCACACAACCCCGTGTGGAGTCTCCAAACCCAGCAGATCCCTGCGGTGTGCTCCCACGCCGCTCATCCCAGGGGAGGAAGGGGAGTCTCCCCTTTTCTGCCACTTGTTTGGTCCCTGTTGGAAGAGCAGTGGCCTGACTGTGCTGCGGATCACAGTTTATGGCAACCCCGAGCTGAGAGCCCCCGCCTGGGCTCCGCCTCTGCAGCCGGCTTCCCCGCTCCGATACCTGGGAGCTCTGCCACACTGAGGTAGCCCCGGTCTTTCTGTGACCGCGAGGGTTCTGAGACCACACCGTTCCACGAGGGTTCCACCCCCTGCTCAGCCACTGGAGCAACGTCCCTCAGGGGAGCAGACTTCTAAAAGTTCCGATTTTGTGCTCCAAGGCTCTATCACTTGCCAGAAGCGGCCGACGGAGGTCCCTTTCCCCTGTGGTCTGTCTTCCCAAATATCACCTCGGATTCACTTCTCTGCACATCCTACCTTCCAGAAAGTGGTCGCTTTTCTGTTCAGAGAATTGCTGCTATTCTTTTCTTTCATCTCCTGTTGAGTTCGTAGGCGTTCAGAAAGGTTTGATACCTGTCTAGCTCAATTCCTGGGACCAGAGGAAATTTAGGTCTCCTACTCCTCCGCCATCTTGGTGAGCTTAAGTGTTTGGAAAAAAAATTTTTTTAATGCCCAGATAAAATTTTTGGCATTCGGGCCAAGAGGCATAATGAAGGATATTACATTGGAGCTTACGTAATGAGAGAGAAAACAAATTTCTACAAACTTTTTTTTTTTTAAGATTCTTATTTATCAGCAGCAGAGTCAAGGGGGCGGCAGGCAGAGGGAGAAACAAGCTTCCCACTGAGCAGGGAGCCCGATGTGGGGCTTGATGCCAGGGCCCTGAGTTCATAACCTGAGCTGAAAGCAGATGCTTAACCAACTGAACCACCTAGGCACCCCCCCAACACAAAAGCCTTTTATTAGCAAAATTCTAACTCTAAAAATAATAGAGTGCAATTTTTTAGAGTGTGAGAATAATGGAATTTTTGGTGGGGTGTATGATTTTATCTAAGTGGGCTCAGAGTTTGTTTCCTATCAAAATGTTGCAAGTAATTATTTTTTGTTGATCTATAAAACATAAATTTTATGTATTTTATCTTTGATGTGGTAGGTACTACTAGTTATCACTCCATGAACAGTGCATGAAAGGAATTTATAGAATTCTCTTCATACCTTTCTTAGTATCCTTTAGTATTTGACTTTCAGTATGTCAGTACATTGGAGATTAATCGCTTTGAAATTTAGGCTAAATGGAAGCTCCTCACTTGCACAGTTAAATGTATTTTAAAATATTGATACTTTCTTTACACATATCAACATTTGAAAAATGCTACAAATTTGTAGCAGATATGTTTTCCAGCTCTGACTCTAAAATTTTTTATATGGTTTATATAGAAATGCAGATCTCACCTTTTGTTTTAATATGATAGCAACGGGAAATGTATAGTCTTTGACATTACTTGTGAATTAAACAATGTTGGCATCTAAATGACTTCACTGCACTGTTTTTCATTTAAAGCACTGTTTTTGCCATATGATTATAGGTTAAA
This sequence comes from Mirounga leonina, assembly GCF_011800145.1. Taxonomy (NCBI): domain Eukaryota; kingdom Metazoa; phylum Chordata; class Mammalia; order Carnivora; family Phocidae; genus Mirounga; species Mirounga leonina. The sequence continues at coordinate 485,530 of NW_023270055.1, forward strand.
TTTTTTAAGAAACAAGGGCAGAGACTGGATGAATTATATTTCCAATTTGGGTCTCCCAAATTGGGACTCATTTGGTCTTATAATATTGAGCCAACTGGTGATTACAGCTGCTCTCAATAAGAATCAGAATTGCAGTGCCTGGGTGGCTCAGTCGGTCAAACGTCTGCCTTTGGCTCAGGTCATGATCTCAGGGTCCTGGGATCAAGCCCCGCATCAGGCTCCCTGCTCAAGTGGAGAGCCTGCTTCTCCCTCTCCTTCTGCCACTCCCTCTGCTTGTGCTCTCTCACTCTCTCTGACAAATAAATAAAATCTTAAAAAAAAACCAGAGTTTAGCACCCTTATCCTTTCTGGTCCTCTTAAGATGCTTTTGAACAGTAACATCTTTCTTAATCAAAGTGTAGAGATCCTCAGGAAGATCAAGAGCAAGTCCTCTGGACTTAAGTTTTTATTGTCTGTTTACAAAATGTGCTTGTGCAACACTATGGTAGTCTCTCAGGATCACACCGATTTGTGACGCCCTTCTGGGCCAGTTTATACACCTGCTCCTTCACATCGTCAGACCTCAGTTTCAACTTTAGCCACCAAGAGCGTGCATGCTACCCATGATCAAAGGAAAAAGGAAAAGGAAAAAGCTATTGTTTTCTTTACCATTAAAAATAATCTTTTTTTTAATCTTTTTTGTCCTGTTATAAAACCCACTCTTTGTGTTGCAGTAATTTTAAAGCTACACAGAGTGATATAAAGAACTTCCAGGGGGCGGGGCACATGGGTGTCTCAGTCGGTTAAGCATCTGCCTTCGGCTCAGGTCATGATCCCAGGGTCCAGGGATCAAGCCCCGCATCGGGCTCCCTGCTCGGTGGGGAGCCTGCCTCTTCCTCTCCTACTGCTCCCCCTGCTTGTGCTCTCTCACTCTCTCTGTCAAACAGATAAATAAAATCTTAAAAAAAAACAAAACTCCCAGGGGCACCTGGGTGGCTCAGTCAGTTAAGTGACTGCCTTTGGCTCAGGTCATGATCTCAGGGTTCTGGGATCCAGCCCCACGTCAGGATCTCTGCTCCACAGAGAACCTGCTTCTCTCTTCCCACTGCTCTGAGAACCTGCTTCTCTCTTCCCACTGCTCTTGCTCACTCTCTTGCCATCTCTCTCAAATAAATAAAATCTTGAAAAAAAAAACTTCCAAATACTCTTCCATATTCAGTAATGGTTAACATTTTGGCACATTTGCTGTATCATTTTTTAATTTTCCTAACTTCCTGAGAAAAAGTTACAGACACCTAGACTGTACCTTTTTACCTAAACATCTCAGTGTGTATTTCCTAAGCACAAGAACATTGTCTTACATAACCTCCTCTTTCCAGACACTGGCAACCACATTCTGTTTTGTTTCTTTTGAGTTTGACTTCTCTAGATAATCCCATATAAGTCTTTGGGACTTGTCTTTATATGACTGGCTTATTTCACTTAGCGTAAGGATATGTTCATCCATGTTGTAGCGTTGTCAGAATTGAATGTCTTTTTAAGGTTGAATGTATATTTTACTGTATGTATATCACAGTTTTGTTCCATTCAGCTGCTAGTAGACACTTAGGTTCTGTCCACTGTTAGGAATAATGCTGTTGTGAACATTTGTGTACTAGTTTTTTACGGTTTTTTGGATATATACTGGGGAGAAAATTTGCTAGATGATTTAGTAACTTCATGTTTAACATGTTGGGGAACTGCCAAACTGTTTTCCACAATGGTGGCACCATTCCTAGTCCCACAAGTAAAGTATAAGGGACCCAGTTTTTCCACGTTTCACTGATACCTATTAATGTTTTTCAATTTGTCATACTAGTTGTGGTAAAGGATCATCTTACTGAGGTTTTCATTTGCATTTCCTTAATGACTAACGGTGTTAAGTGTTTCTTCATGGGCTTACCAGCCATTGTGTATCTTTAGAGAAATGTCTGTTATAGCCTTTGCTTACTTTTGAAGTGGTTTTTTTAATTGAATTTTAAATGTTATAGTACAGTCATATAAAAGTCCTTTATCAGATACACAACTTAGAAATATTCCTTCCCATTTTGTGCATTTTCTTTTTATTTTATAAGGAGTTTACTTTTATGCACACAAGATTAATTTTGATATAGTCCAGTTAATCTGTTTTTCCTCTTGTCACTTGTGCTTTTAGCATCATATGGAAGAAATTTTTCTGTAATCTGAAATCATGACGATTTACTGCTATATTTTCTTTTGAGAAGGGATTATCTTTTTAGTTTTAGCTCTTCAATTTTTTGTAAATCTCACATCTTTATACAAAAGGAAAATGCAAAGCTTTTTTACTGTTAGGTATACATTAGGAAAGTTGTTTCTTTTAAATGGCACCTCAGTTTTCTCTTAAAAAGCAAGAACAAATGGTTCATCATATGGGGCAAGTAATTGAGAACTTGGTGGCAGGAGCTTGTGTTGTTTATGTTTTAGGAAGAACTTACTCCTCAGTGTTGTGCGGTTGGGGGGGGGGTTGTTTGTTTTTTGTGGGTTTTTCCTGTCTCCAGTGGGTGAAGGAGGAATAGTTGATTTGAGATCTCTGGATAGGAAACTGTTCCCTTCGTGTTTTGGGTTGACTGTTAAAGAACCGTGGTTGATCATTAACTAGTCCAGGTCTGGTTATATTTTAACAGTTAATCTTAGAACTTAGCTTAACTGATATTTATGATGATGATTTCTAATGAAGATAATACTCTTTAGTATATTAAATGTGAAATATTAACATATGAATTACTTTTTACTTTGATCTGTGTTTTCTTTGCAGATAGCACAACAGTAGAAAAATTAAGAGCTATTTGTCTGGATCATGCAAAACTTGGAGAAAATAACCTTGGACCATCTCTTGAATCACTTTTCTTTGGTCCTTCTGCCTCCCGAGTGCTATACCTAACAGAGGTTCATTTTAGTCTTTTTCAAAGTTAATTTTTACATCATATGGTAATACAAAGAATATGCATAAGAATATAATCTTGTGAAATATTTAAGAATTTTTTAGTATTGATGATAAGGGAAATAGAAGTTATAAATTATTTTTTAACATCTTTTATTACAGCCCCCTTCTCTTTTTTTTTCCAGGTCGCTTATGCCTTGTTAATGCCTGCTAGTGCACCTTTGGCAGATGATTCCTCTGACTTTCAATTTCACTTCTTAAAAAGTGGTGGCTTACCTCTGGTACTGAGTATGTTAACAAGAAATAACTTCCTGCCAAATACAGATACAGAAACTCGAAGGGGTGCTTACTTCAATGGTCTTAAGATAGCCAAACTCTTGTTAACTGCCATAGGCTATGGCCATGTTCGAGCTGTAGCAGAAGCTTGTCAGCCAGTTGTAGAAGGTGCAGATCCCATAACACCGGTAATAAAATTTTTTAAATTGTTAATAAGGTTTATGGTTGACATTTAATTTTTAAAGTTTAAATTGCTTAGTGATTCTTAAGTAGAGAATATAAGTTTGGTTCCATCTATTAAGTTATATTTGTGTTGAAATGTAAATACTTCCTAGTGATTACAGTAATCTCATAGAACACCTTGTTACCCTTAAGTCTTTTGAGTTTCAGTTGTTTAAGTCTGAAAAACTCACCTGAACCTTTTATTAACTGATACTTGAAAGATGTATAAAGACAGGTGGTTATAAAAGGAAAAGATTTAATTGGTGTATTTCCCATCTCTTCTCCGACTGTGAAAAACATAACCACCATAAGTGACAAAAACTCTTCTCTGCCATGGTATCATCCTGATGAACATCGCTGAATGTTCTCAGGATACACTGAGATTTGATCCAAGGGTTGAATGTGTCATTCACTTCACACTAAATTTTAGTTCATTTATTAGTTTTATTAAATTACTCACTGAAGGGCGCCTGGGTGGCTCAGTTGGTTAAGCGACTGCCTTCAGCTCAGGTCATGATCCTGGAGTCCCAGGATTGAGTCCCGCATCGGGCTCCCTGCTCGGCAGGGAGTCTGCTTCTCCCTCTGACCCTCCTCCCTCTCATGCTCTCTGTCTCTCATTCTCTCTCTCAAATAAATAAATAAAATCTTTAAAAATAAATAAATAAATAAATTACTCACTGAAGATAAAATGCTTTAAGGATATAGATTGTTTTAGAAATAGATTGGTTTTTCATCACAGAAATTTCAATAATAACTAGATATTTGATACTTAGAATTTGGGGTGGGATAATAGTATTGTGGGTTTTGTTTCAAAGAAGACTCATATTCTGAGTTATTTTAAATAAAATATAATGTCTGAGATTTTTCTCTAATGTAATTCTGGGGAGGTATGGTCAGACTGAGTGAGTTGAAGATTCCGTGAAAAAATCTGATGTTTTGTTGATAATTATAGATGCTAGATAATGGGTTCTTTAGGGTAATTTTATTCTTCTCTCTACATTTTTTTCCTTCTTCCTCTTTTATATAATTTTTCAATTTGCTATTAATAAAAAGGTTAAAAGAATAATGTGGTTTTGTACAGCAAATTTTAAGATTTTTTTATTTGAGAGAGAGCAAGAATGAGAGAGAGAGCACAAGCTGGGGGAGTGGCAGAGGGAGAGGGAAAGCAGACTCCTGCTGAGCAGGGAGCCCGATGTGTGGGGCTCAATCCCAGGATTCCAGGATCATGACCTGAGCTGAAGGCAGACGGTTACCAACTGAGCCACCCAGGAATCCCTGCAAATTTTATTTTTTATTTTTTATTTTAAAGGTTTTATTTATTTATTCATGAGAGAATGAGAGAGAGAGGCAGAGGGAGAAGCACACTCCCCACGGAGCAGGGAGCACGATGTGGGACTCAATCCCAGGACCCTGGGATCAGGACCTGAGCTGAAGGCAGAAGCTTAACCAATGAGCCACCCAGGCACCCCCCACAAATTTTAAAAAGAAAATTACAATGCTCTATTTTCTTTTTTTTTTTTTTTTAAGATTTTATTTATTTGAGAGAGAGAGAGAGAACACATGAGAGGGGGGAGGGTCAGAGGAAGAAGCAGACTCCCCGCTGAGCAGGGAGCCCGATACAGGACTCAGTCCAGGGACTCCAGGATCATGACCTGAGCCGAAGGCAGTCGCACAACCAACTGAGCCACCCAGGCGCCCACAATGCTCTATTTTCACTCCCAAGTTTAATGTTTTATATTGTGGGTATGCATGTTTAATGGTCAAATATGCTGTATCATTTAATCATCAATATTAGACATATTGGGTGGATTACTCTTACTCCCTATTTTGTGTGTGAAAATTCAGATCTAAAGAGATGACTATTTTGGTTTCAATAGTGAAATGACCTGAAAGTTCAACTCGTGAAGAGGCAGGCTGTCTCTAAAACTATACTTTCAACTACATCTGGTTTTTTGTTTGAAATTTCGTATTAATGGCACCAGCAAATTAGACCTCCAAGCGTTTATTGAAGAATTTAAGTAATTAATATTGTATATACATATAAAATAATACATTAAGTAAAAATGTAAACTAATCTGATTGGAGGTTAGAAAACTAGAAGTATTTTATCTAGTCATTCTGCTTTGGCCACCTTTGTGTCTATAGGAACAACTTCACAAAACCTTGAATTTCTTAAAATACCACTTTTTAAAAATATGTACTTAGATTTTTTTGAGAGAGACAGAGAAAGAGAGAGCAAGCAGGGGTAGGGGAGAGGCAATGGGAGAGGGAGAGAGAATCTCTGGCAGACTCCATTCCTAGCACAGAACCCAGTGAGGGGCTTTACCTTAAAATCCTGAGATCATGAATTGAGCAAAAATCATTTAACCGACCACACCAACCAGGAGCCCCTAAATATATTTCTCAGTAAAACTTTACTGTGAAAGAAAAGTAGAATGGGATGATGAAGGTATAGAAATTTTAGCATGTTGGGGCGAAAACATTAGAACACACATAGCAAAAGTACCCTTGAGTAGGAACATCTTAAAGACTGAAAGGAAAAGAATTGAGTTATAAATTTAAAGATTAGAGGAGGAGAAATTGAAGGTGTATTTATCTGGTACCCTCACTTTTTTCATGATATAGTGACAGGTATAGCCAGGAGGGCTGGGGAAAGAATTGATCTGGTAACATGTAAAGCATTGCTCAAAGCTGTGTCATATATCTTCTGCAATTGGAAGTGAACTCAGTTGTAGAAACAATATTAAATTTATCTGAAAGTGGAGTTTGCAGTAGAGTATTGTCACTCCAGAAGGTAACTAAGAGAAGTCTACAGTGTTGGTGATCTGAAATGCTTTTTCTCCATATCACCATAAATTGTAGAGTGGGTACGTGGAAGGATGACATTCTAAGAGAGTGTTGATGGATGAGGAACAGAGGGTCAGGCTTTTATAGTGTACAAATACTTGAAAATGTGCTTATGTATAAGATTTTTACTCCCAATTAAAAATGTTAACTTTTACAGATTAATCAAGTTACTCATGATCAAGCAGTGGTGCTACAAAATGCCCTTCAGATTATTCCTAATCCATCATCTGAGTGCATGCTTAGAAATGTATCCATACGTCTTGCCCAGCAAATATCTGATGAGGTTAGTATAAAACTGAAAGCTCGGAGCCTGGGGTGGTTTATTTTTTATTATTCTTGATATTGTATCTGCTTACTTATAATTAAATGAAGATTATCACAATCTAGGGCTAAGTATTCTAGACCATAATTTTATTTTATTTTATTTTATTTTATTTCTGCTTAAGTTTCATAAAATTCTACTTATTAAAGTTATCTATTAATATTCATACTTTAGAAAGTATGTTTTAAACAGGCTGTTTGAGATATCATTTATATTGCATGAACTAGGTCGAAATAAAGCATGTGGTGAGTTTAAAGTAACGGTACAGTCAAGAAAACAACATTTTCATCAACCCCGGAAGTTTTCTGCTCCTGGCTCTAAGCAACCATTGCTCTGCTTTTTGTCATTATAGAGTAGTTCTCTGTTTCTTAAATTTTGCACAAATGTGATCATATTGTGTACTCTTTTATGTCTAAATTATTCCAGTCAGCATGATTTTAAAATTTCAGTCATTTGTGTGTGGGGGGGGTTTATTCCATTTTGAGTGGTACTACATTTTATGGTCATCCTACATATTCTGTTCATAGACATTAGGATTATTTCTAGTTTTTTACTATTGGGAATAAAACTATTTATTTTGAAAATTCTCCAAATCACACGTGCTTTGGTCAGCTGATGTTTTTCTTACCTCTTAAACACATAGGAATTGAATGGCTGGGTGACTTGGTTTTCCTTCTGTTTTAAAATTAATAAAAATATCTATAGAGCCAGAATAGATCTTAACCTGACACATACTTAGGCTATAGCTGATAAGTGTGTTTTATTTCATCTGCATAAATTTTATGACTTAAGGTGAAGATTTAAAAAAATGGGACAAAAGCTACTTTAGATGTTAAAGACAGTGCGGAACATATTTGTGTTCTTAAAGCCATTTATACTACTATCAAAAAGAGAAATGTTTTGTTTTCTGATAACTTTACTTGATATTTTGTCAGCATTTTGAGTATTCATTTTCTTTCAGGCTTCAAGACACATGCCTGATACTTGTGTAATTAGAGCTATACAAAAAATCATCTGGGCATCAGGATGTGGGGCATTAGATTTGGTATTTAGCCCCAATGAAGAAATCACAAAAATTTATGAGATGGTAAGAATTATTACAAAACTATATTCCTTTTATATAAAAGTTAATTGTGTACTAAATTTTTATCATCTCTGCCATCTTTTAAAGACCAAGCCATTTGTATCTATTAGTTTTGGGGGGTTTTTTTGTGTTTTTTTTTAATCTTATTTTAGTTATCTGACAAAGAGAAAGAGTGCACATGCACACACACACACACAAACACACAAGCTGGGGAGGGGCAGACAGAGAGGGAGAAGCAGGCTCTCTGCTGAGGAGGGAGCCCACTGCAGGACTTAATCCCAGGACCCTGGGATCATGACCTGACCCAAAGGCAGACACCTAACCCGCTGAGCCACACAGGCGCCCCTATTAATTTAAAGTAAACTTACAGCTATAATTAAGATGACAATATATAATTTTATTTTGAAAATAAAACACTTAAGTGTATCTTAAAGAGTAATTTATTCTTGATTCTAACTTTACAGACCCCCAGTGCAAGCAGTGAGCCAGACATGGAGGATGAACAGGTTTGCTGTGAAGCATTGGAAGTGATGACATTATGTTTTGCTCTGATTCCAACAGCCTTGGATGCACTTAGTAAAGAAAAAGCCTGGCAGACATTTATCATCGACTTACTATTGCACTGTCCCAGCAAGTAAGTGGTTTGTTTTGTTTTGTTTTTTTAATCTAGAAGAAGGCTGGCCTTTTTCTTTTAAGCAGAAAGGAATTAGTTTTGATCGTAATTTATCTCAGAAGTCAAATAAGGAAATCTTTTCGTTGTCTACATAGTACTTTGATATTTAGGAATCTTGTATTTAACATGTTTCACTTAACCTAAGTGGACAGTTCAGTGGCCTTAAGAACTTTTATTAAAAATGTCATGCAGTCATCACCACTATCTCCTAAATTTTTCATTATCCAAACAAATTTTTTTAAGTCATAATTCCCATTTTCCAAACCTTTCATCCCTTGGTTTACCTCTGATTTATATACTACCTCTGTGAACTTGCCTATTAGAAGAACCTAACGTAAAAGGAATACACAGTATTAGTCCTATTGTGTTTGGATTGTTTCATATAGCATAATGTCCTCAAAGTTCATCCATGTTGTAGCATATTGCAGAATTTCCTTCCTTTTTAAAGCTGAATGATCCATTGTCTGTATATGCCATGTTTTTGCTTATAAAGGTCATCTGTTGATGGATACTTGAGTTGTTTCCACTCTTGGGTATTCTAAATGCTGCTGCTGTGATGATTGCTGTGAACCTAAATACCTATTTGAGTACCCATTCTCAGTTCTTTTGAGAATGTGCCTTGGAAATAGATATTACTTGGTAATTCTATGTTAAACTTTTTGAGGGTCCACAAAAATGAAGTGACTCACTGTATTATATTGCCACAAGCCATGTATAGAGATTCCTGTTTCTCCATATCCTCTCCCAGGCTTGTTATTTTTTAACTTTCTTTAAAATAGTAGCCCTCCCAGTGGGTTATTACATAACATTTTATGATGGTTTTGATTTTTATTTCTGAATATGGTGTTGAGCATTTTTTCATGTGCTATTAAGTCTAGTGTGGAGAAATGTCTTTTTAAATCCATTTTTAGGGGTGCCTGGATGGCTCGGTTGAGCGTCTGCCTTCAGCTTAGGTCCCAGGGTCGTGGGATCAAGCCCATCATCAGGCTCCCTGCTCAGCTGGGAGTCTGCTTCTCCGTCCCCCTCCCTCCATCCCTCTCTGCGTGCTCGCTCTCTCTCAAATGAATAAATAAAATCTTTGAAATAAGTAAATCCATTCTGAAACTGAATTGTTTATATGAATTTTAGGATAGGTTTTCCCCATTTTGGCAGTAAACACCATTGGAATTTTGAAAGACATTACATTAAATCTGTTGATTCATTTGGTAGTATTGACATCTTAATATGAAGTTTTTCAGTGCATCAACATGTTATCTTTTATTTAGGTTTTCCATTTCTTTCAACACAGTTGCTCCTTTTTAGTTATGTTTGTTTATTCGTGAGTATTTGTCCTTTTTGCTGCTATTGTAGGTAGCTGCTGTTTTTTTCCTAAATTTCTTAATTGTTTTGAATTGTTCATTGATACTATGTAGAAATATAAGTAATTTTTGTGTATTGATTTTATACTTACAGTTTTGCTGAATTCAGTTTCTTTATGAATTCTTCAGAATTTTATTAGTATATCATGTCTTTTACAAATATAGTTCTACTTCCATCTCCCCAGTTTTTATGTTTCATTTGCCTTTGCTTTGCTTTATGCTTTTCTATATTGAATAGAAGAAGTGGTATCAGACATCCTTGTCTTGTTCCTGATACAGAAAGCTTTTAGTCTTTTATCATCGAGTATGATATTAAGTCAAAGCTTTTCATATAGGATCTTTATCCTGTTGAGATTTTCTTCTTATTCTTTCCTCATTAAATGTTTTTATCATGAAAAGGGTAAGTTTTTTTCTGAATCAATTGAGATGAGCGCAGAGCTTTTTCCTTCATCATATTTATGTGATGTGTAAAAAGTTGTTTTTTTTTTAAGATTTTATGTATTTATTTGTCAGAGACGGATAGAGAGCAGAAGCAGCAGCAGAAGCAGAGGGAGAAGCAGGCTCCCCGCTGAGCCAGGACCCCAATATGGGGCTCAATCCCAGGACCCTGGGATCATGACCTGAGGCTGAAGGCAGCCGCTCAACCAACTGAGCCACCCAGGTGCCTTGCCTTCAAAAATAGTTTTATTAATATAAAAATAGATTTATTAAAATAAAATATACTGATTTATATGTTGAAACTCTTGCATTATTAGGATAAATCTCATTTGGTCATTGGGTATAATATTTTTAATATAAATTTGGTGGTTAATATTTTGAGGAATTTTAATATTTTTATTATGGTAAAAAATACATAACATTTTTACCCACTTTAAATTGATAGTTTTATATTAAATATATTTTATATGATTTCAAGAAGCTGTAGAATTGTTTCATCTTGCAGAAGTGAAACAGTATATTCACTAAACGCTAATTTACCCACCCACAGCATCACCAGTATTTCCCTTTGGCACACACTTTTTTACTCTGTTTCTATGATTTTGGATACTTTAGATTCTTTGTATGATTGGAATCATACAGTATTTTGTCTTTATGTCACTGGGTTAGTTGCTTAGCATGATGTTCTGGAGGTTTTTCCATATTGTAGCATGTGACAGGATTTCCCCCCTTTTTAAGGCTACATAAAATTCCTCTCTATATATTATCACATATTCTTTATTCATTCATGTGTTGATAGACATTTGTGTTGCTTCCATCTCTTGGCTATTGTGAACAATTCTTTGATGAACGTGGATGTGCAGACATCTCTTCAAGAGTGTACTTTGAGGGGCGCCTGGGTGGCTCAGTTGGTTAAGCGACTGCCTTCGGCTCAGGTCATGATCCTGGAGTCCCGGGATCGAGTCCCACATCGGGCTCCCTGCTCGGCGGGGGGTCTGCTTCCCCCTCTGCCCTCTTCCCTCTCGTGCTCTCTGTCTCTCATTCTCTCTCTCTCAAATAAATAAATAAATAATCTTTAAAAAAAAAAGTGTACTTTGAATTCTTTTACATATATACCCTTTAGTGGGATTGCTGGGTCATAGTTAATTCTATTTTTAGTATTTTGAGGAATCTCAGTACTCTTTTTCATAGTCACTGCACCATTTTACATTCCCCCCAACAATGCACAAGGGTTCCAATTTGTCTACATTTTTGATGGCACCTGTTGTTTTGATAGTAGTCATCCTAGTGGGTGCAAACTGACATCTCATTGTGTTTTGATTTGCATTTCACTTATGAGCTCCTTTTCATATGTTTGTTGGCCCTTCTGAGAATATTTGTATTTCTATTCTTAAGGGGTTATTGGTCTTTTTTATTATATAATATCTTTGACTTTGTTGTCATCATGATTTGGCATTATGGAATAAATTTCTGCAGTTTCTCCCTTTAAATTGTTAACAAGAAATGACTGATTTGTTTTCATTCTTCTTTAGTAGTATTCACCAGTGAACCTTTTTCTGCTGGTAGGCTTTGTTTTCTTTTCCTTTTTTTTCTTTTTCTTTTTTTATCTTTAGTAGGCCTCCTCCCACCCCCCCATGTAGGGCTTGAACTCATGACCCACACATCAAGAGTCACATGCTCCACTGACTGAGCCAGCCAGGAGCCTCACTTTTTTTTTTTTTTTTTTTTAAGGTTGTATTTATTTATTTGATAGAGAGCACAAGTAGGCAGAGAGACAGGCAGAGGGAGAGGGAGAAGCAGGCTCTCCGCTGAGCAAGGAGCCCGATGCAGGGCTCGATCATGACCTGAGCCGAAGGCAGCTGCTTAACCGACAGCCATCCAGGCGCCCCTGGGGGATGGTTTTTGATAACTGTTGCAATTCCCTTCCTTGTTACAAATCTCTTCATTGATTTATCATCTGATTTTTAAAGTATCTTCTGTTTACCTTTAATTTAGTTTGCTAGTCTTTTAGTACTTTTCTGTCTGAAATTATAATTAAATTTATAATTTATAACATTGTGCAAGGGTTCTCTTTTATCCACATTGTTGCAAACACTTGTTATCTCTTGACTCTTTAAAAATAGCCATCCTAACAGGTCTGAGGTGATAACCTGTTTTGGTTTGATTTGTATTTCCTGATGATGAGTCACATTGTTCTTCTCACATACCTATTCACCATTTATTTATTTTTCTTTGAAAAAGATGTCTGTTCAGGTCCTTTCCCCTTTTTAGGCTGTTAATTATTTTGCTGTTGAGCTTCATAAATTCCTCATATTTTGAATATAAACCTCTTACCAGAAACATAGTTTGCAAATATATTCTCTTATTCTGTAGGTTGCCTTTTCATTCTGTTAATTGTTTTCTTTGCTATGTAGAAGCTCTTTAGTTTGATGCAGTCCTCTTTATCCATTTTTGCTTTTGTTGACAGTTCTTTTGATGTCATACCCAAAAATCAGTTCATAAGACCCATATCAGAAGTTTTTTCTCAGGGCATCTGGGTGGCTCAGTCGGTTAAGCATCTGCCTTTGGCTCAGGTCATGATCCTGGGGTCCTGGGATCCAGCCCTACATCAGGCTCCTTTCTTGGCAAGGAGCCTTCTTCTCCCTCTCTCTGCCTGCCATTCCCCCTGCTTTTGCGCTTGCTCTTGCTCTCTCTTTCTGTATCAAATAAATAAGCAAGGGGCACCTGGGTGGCTCAGTGGTTAAGCGTCTGCCTTTGGCTCAGGTCATGATCCCAGAGTCCTGGGATCAAGCCCCGCATCAGGCTCCCTGATCAGCGGGAGCCTGCTTCTCCCTCTCCCACTCCCCCTGCTTGTGTTCCTGCTCTCACTATCTCTCTCTCTCAAACAAATAAATAAAATCTTTAAAAAATAAATCAATAAATAAATAAGCAAAATCTTTTCTTTTTTAAAGCTTTTTCTGTTTCTTTCTTTTTTTTTTTTTTAAGATTCTATTTCTTTGAGGGTGCCTGGGTGGCTCAGTTGGTTAAGCGACTGCCTTCGGCTCAGGTCAGGATCCCGGAGTCCTGGGATCAAGTCCCACATAAGGCTCCCGGCTCAATGGGAGCCTGCTTCTCCCTCTGACCCGGTCCCCTCTCATGCTATTTCTCTCTCTCAAATTAATTAATTAATTAATTAAATCTTTTTAAAAAAAAAGATTCTATTTATTTGAGAGAGAGAGAGAGAACACAAGCAGAGAGAGTAGCAGAGGGATTGGGAGAAGCAGGCTGCCTGCTAAGCACAGAGCCTGATGCAGACTCAATCCCAGGATCCTGAGATCATGATCTGAGCTGAAGGCAGACATTTAATCAACTGAACTACAAGGCACCCCTCTCTGTTTTCCTCTTAAGTTTAAGACTTAATTGATTTTTATGTATGGTGTGAAATAAGTGTCCTTTTCATTATTATGTATGTGGATTTTCAGTTTCCCCAATATCATTTATTGAAGAAACCTTACTTAATTTCCCTTGGCACCCTTCTCAAAGATCAGTTGACCATAAAATGGATGGTTTTATTTCTGAGATGTTTGTTCTGTCCATATGTGTATATGTTTCTCTTTATGCAAGTAATATACTGTTGATTACTGTAGCTTTATAATACAGTTTGAGGAGCGCCTGGGTGTCTCAGTCATTAAGCGTCTGCCTTAGGCTCAGGTCATGATCCCAGGGCCCTGGGATAGAGCCCCACATCGGGCTCCCCACTCAGTGGGAAGCCTGCTTCTCCCTCTCCCACTCTTCCTGCTCTTGTGTTCCCTCTCTCGCTGTATCTCTGTCAAATAAATAAATAAAATCTTAAAAAAAAATACAGTTTGAAATCAAGAAGCATGATGCTCCATCTTTGTTCTTAATCAGGATTGGTTTGATTATTAGAGGTCTTTTGTGGCACCATATGTATATACGATTGTTTTTTCTGTTTCTGTGAGCATGCTGTCAGTATTTTGGCAGGGACTGTGTATTGAAGTAGATTGTGTTCAAATGGACATTTTAACCATATAAGTAGTCCTAATCCATGAATATGGGATGTCTTTAATTTCCTTATCAGTATTACAATTTTCAGTGTACAAGTCCTACATCTCTTTAAGGTTTATTCTAAGCTTATTCTTCTGTTAGTACTGTTAACAGGATTGTTTTCATAATACTGGTGTGGGGTTTTTTTGATGGTTCTTTTTGTATAGAAATGAAACTTTTGTATTTTGATTTTGTATTTTTTTATTGTTGCATCATTAGAATTTTCTGTTCTCTTTTTTTTTTTTTTTTAAAGATTTTATTTATTTTACAGAGAGAGAGACAGCTAGAGCAGGAACACAAGGAGGGGGAGTGGGAGAGGGAGAAGCAGGCTTCCTGCCGAGCGGGGAGCCCGATGTGGGACTCGATCCCAGGACCCTGGGATCATGACCTGAGCCGAAGGCAGACGCTCAACGACTGAACCGCCCAGGCGCCCACATCATTAGAATTTTCTACATATGTCATTTGTAGTCAGTTTTACTTCTCTGGATCAATATTATGTCTTGTCTAAATGCTCTAGAAATAATTTCTACTTCTGTGTTAATAGAAGTGGTGAAATTGGGTATCCTTGCCTTGTACTGGCTGTTAGAGGGGAAAGCTTTTAAATTTCTATCATTGATTATAATGTTAAGTATGGGCTTTCCACAATGCATTGTATTGAGGTAAGTTCCTTCTGTTTCTTTTAAGGTTTTTAATCACAAATGGATATCTAACTTTACCAAATCATTTGTTTTCATGCATTGAGATGATCATTGTACTTTTATTCCTTTTTGTAAATGTGATGAATGACATGGACTTAAATTTGTGTAATTGAACCATCCTTGTGTTCCAAGGATAACTCCCACAAGGTAATGATATATAATCCTTTTTATGTCCTGTTGAATTTGATTTGGTATTACTGTATTGGGGATTTTTGCATCTGTGTTCATCAGGGATATTGACCTGTAGTTTTCTTTTCCTAGTGTTTTTAGTTAGCTTTTGTGTCAAGATGATGCTGCCCTCATAAAAGCAGTTTGGAAATGTATCCACTTACTCCGGTTTTCAGAACACGTGAAAAAGGATAGGTGTTGGGGCACCTGGGTGGTTCGGTTGGTTATGTGTCTGCCTTTGGCTCAGGTGATAATCTCAGGGTCCTGGGATTGAACCCCATGTTGGGCTCCTTGCTCAAAAGGCAGTCTGCTTCTCCCTCTTCCTCTGCCCCTACCCCTGCTTGTGCTCCCTCACTCATGCTCTCTCTCAAATAAAATCCTTTTCTTTCTTTCTTTTTCTTTTTTTCTTTCTCTCTTTTCTTTTCTGTTCTCTTTTTTTTTTCTTTCCTTCTCTTTTCTTTTTTAATGGATAGATATTGGGCACCTGGGTGGCTCAGTTGGTTAAGTGTACAAGTCTTGATTTCATTTCAGATCATGATATCAGGATCATCAGATCCAGCCCTGAACTAGGAGGCTCCGTGCTGGGCATGGAGCATGCTTATTAACATTCTCTCTCTCTCTCCTCCTCTCTAAATACGTATAAATAAATAAATAAATAGGATGGGGCGCTGGGTGGCTCAGTCAGTCAGCGTCTGACTCCTGATTTCGGCTCAGATCATGATCTCAGGGTCATGAGGCTGAGCCCCACATCGTGGTCTATGCCCAGAGCAGTCTGAAATTCTTTGTCCCCCTGCCCCTCCCACCAAGCGCTCTAAATAAATAAACAAAGTCTTTTAAAAATAAAGATAGGTATTAACTTCCTAGAAGTGGTAAAAATTACCGATGAAACGATCTATTCTGGCCTTATATTTGTTCAGAGTTTTTAATTACTAAGTCATGCATTTTATTTGTTATTAGTCTGGTTTTTGTTTTTCTTGATTCAGGTTTGCTAGATTATATATTTCTAGGAAATTACCAAATTTTTTTTAGATTTCTGTTGGTATAATATTATAACACTATAATATTTTTTCATAATAACTTCATAATAATTATTTCTGGTCCCTTTTTATTTCTGAGGCATCCATTATAATGTTTCCTCTTTAATTTCTGATTTTATTTGAGTCTTCTATTTTTCTTAGTCTGGCTAAGGATTTCTCAATTTGAAGTTTCCCTTTTATATTGCTTTTCCTGCATCCCACAAGTTTTGGTATGTTGTGCTTTCATTTTCTCAAAATAATTCTTTAAGTTCCCTCTTTTTGACTCTCTCTTTTACTTAATGGTTGTTCAAAAGTATATTGTTTTGTTTCTATGTATTTGTGAATTTTCCTGTTTCTAGTTTCATTGCATTGTGGTTGGAAGAGCTACTTCAAATGATTTTCAGCTTCTTGAATTTAAGACTTGTTTTGTGACCTTACATGCAATTCATTCTGGATTATGTCCCTTAGGATGCACTTGACAAGAAAGTGTATTCTGCTGTTAGGTAAAAAGTTCTGAATATGTCTGTTAGATCCATTTTAGTCTGTAGTGTTGTTCAGTTCTGCTTTTTTCTTACTAATTTTCTGATTGAGGAATCTGTAAGAGTGGAGTATTTAAAGTCTGTTTCTATTATTATATTGCAATCTATTTGTAGTTTCAGATCTTTCAGTATTCATTTTAGACATGTAGGTGCTTTGATGTTGGGTGACTATATATTTATAGTTGTTATATCTTCCTGTTGAATTGACCTTTTATCAGTATCTAATATCCTTTTTGGTTTCTCGTAACAGTTCTTGACTTAATGCTGTTCTATCTATTCATTTCTGTTATCTTTTCGTTACCATTTGCGTAGAACATCTTTATTCTTCTCTTCACTGTCAGCCAAAGTCACACTCTTGTGGGCAGCATATGGTGGGATCTTGTTTTTTATATCTTTTTTTATATTACTTTTTGATTGTAGTCATAATTCCCTTATAACTAATACTTGATAGAAAATGGAATCTGGGGCTCCTGGGTGGCTCAGTCGTTAAGCTTCTGCCTTTGGCTCAGGTCATGATCTCAGGATCCCGGACAAGGCCCACATCGGGCTCCCTGCTCAGCAGGAAGCCTGCTTCTCCCTTTCCCACTCCCCCTGCTTGTGTTCCCTCTCTTGCTGTCTCTCTCTCTTTCAAATAAATAAATAAGATCTTAAAAAGGGAGGGGGGATTTGACATTACTTAAAATTATATTAACATTCACAGAAGCTGAACATCACAGGCATATGGGTGTACTATGGCCACAAAATGTCTTTACTTCCCAAGTACTTTTAAATTTTAGCTGTGAAGGTCAGTTATCAGACCCAAACTTGTCTTAACAAGTAGAATTTTTATGTCCATTCATTCAGAGAGTCTCTTTGATCTCTCTGGGCCTATTCATTTGCAGATAAGAATAGAAATTGTAACAGGGCTCCTTATGTCACATATTCACATGTGATGCCCATTTTCATTTGCTGTCCAGTTTCTTTAAGATAAAAGTGTGACTTGCAGCAGGGCTACATAGATAAGGAAGTTCCATATGGATGAGATCACATGCTCACACATCTTCATTTCATCTCCTCAGGATCCAGCTTCGGTCTGAGGCCCTGGATTTGCTTCTCCAGCTTCCAACTCCACTCTCACCTCTTTTCATTGGCTACCTGGTGCCCGTCCTTTATCTTACTTTAATCCATATATCTACTCAGTGTTTTTTGATTAGCAGATTTAGGCCATTTTAGGTTCAAAGTAATTTTTAAAAGATATAGAGTTATTTTTGCTGTTTTCTTCATTGTTTTCCATATTTTGTACTTTTTTCCTTCCTCTTTGCTATTCTGCTTTGTGATCTGATTTTTTTGTAGTGAAATGTTTTCATTTTTCTTTATCTATTGTGTATCCAATAGAACTTTTTTCTTTGTCATTAGTTACCATGAGAAAAAATATCTATCAGTATATTTTAAACTTCTATCCTAAGTCTTAGGCAAAAACTTCACTTTTTTTTCTTGATTTGTCTGCGTTCTTCCTAACACTTGTTTTCTGATTTTTTTTTTTTTATAATTATCCATTGTTTTTGGTGTGAGGTAGTATCACCTTCTAGGTTTGATTTGCATGTCCCAAATGATGAACATTTTTTCATGTGCCGATTAGCCAGTCAGAGAGAAATGACTATTCGAGTCTTTTGGCCACTTCTACTTTCTGGCCCTCCCACGTTTTTTGGTCACAACCTATATCTCTATTGTGTATCCATTAACAAATTACTATAGTGGCTATAGTGATTTTATGGCTATAGTGATTTTAAAACTTTTGCCTTTTGAGGCGCCTGAGTGGCTCAGTTGGTTAAGCGTCTGTCTTTGGCTCGGGTCGTGGTCCCCAGTCCTGAGATCAAGTCGTGTATCGGGCTTCCTGCTCAGTGGAGAGCTTGCTTCTCCCGCTCCCTCTGTTGCTCCCCCTGATTGTGCTTTCTCTTTTCACTCTGTCAAATAAATAAAAATACTAACAACAACAACTTTTTTTTTAATTTTTTTTTTTTTTTTTTTTAGATTTTTATTTATTTATTCATGAGAGACAGAAAGAGAGAGAGAGAAGCAGGCTCCCAAGGAGCAGGGAGCCCGATGCGGGACTCGATCCCAGGACCCTGGGATCATGACCCGAGCCGAAAGCAGATGCTCAACCATCTGAGCCACCCAGGCGCCCAACAACTTTTGCTTTTTAACTTTAATAATAGAGGTAATAGTGATTTTCTATACCACTATAACAGTATTAGAAGAGGGACACCTTGGTGGATCAGTCAGTGAAGCGTCTGCCTTTGGCTCAGGTCATGATCCCAGGGTCTTGGGATTGAGCTCCAGCATTGGGCTCCCTGCTAAGGAGGGAGCCCACTTTTCCCCCCCTTTGCTCATGCTCTGTCTCTCATGTGTGCTCTGTCAAATAAATAAAATCTTTAAAAACACACACACACAGTATTTTATATTGAATTTGACTGTTTATCTTTACTAGTCAGTTTTATGCTTTCTTATATTTTTATGGTACTAATTAACATATTCAAAATGAAGAACTACTTTTAACATTTCTTACAATGTATTTCTTGTGGTGATGAATTCTCTCATTGTTTGGGATGTCTTTATATTCAATTCTGAAATACAGCTTTACCAAGCATAGAATGCTTGGTTAACAATTTTTCCCTTTCAGCACTTTGAATATTACTCCCATTTTTTGCTGGCTTGCCAGGTTCTGCTGATTGTGGTAGGGTTTTATGGAGGATTCCTTTTATGTGAAGAGCCATTTTTCTAGCTGCTATCAAAATTCCCTCTTTTCTTTGACTTTTGATAATTGGATTATAATGTATGTGTCTTCATGAAATCTTTTGTTGGTCCTGTTTGGGATCTGTGTTTCACATTCTGGTATCTGTATCTCTCCCAATATTTGGAAAGTTTTCAGCCATTCTCTCTCAAAATAAGCCCCTTCTCCTGTGATTCCCAAAATGTGTTTATTGATATTTCTTGATGTTGCCCCATAAATCTTACAGACTTTTTATCACTGTTTTTTATTTCTTTTTTCTCCTTTAACTGGACAATTTCAAATGACCTCTCTACACTTAATGTATCCTTTCTTCCATTTCATTTCTGCTGCTAAAGCTCTCTGTTGCATTTTTTTCATTTCATTCATTGTATTCTTCAGCTGCAGAATTTCTTTTTGGTCCTTTTCAAAGATTTCTGTCTGTTTTCAGAAAGTCTTTGCATTTTGTTTATGTGTTGTGTTCCTGAATTCAAACAATTATTTAGAATTCTTTGTCAGGCATTTTGTAGCTTTGCATTTCTGTGGAGTCAGTTACTTAAAGGTTATTTTACTAATTGGTGGTGTCATGCTTCCTTGTTTTTCTATGTTTTAATCACTTTGTGTTTTGTGTGCATTTGAGAGAGCAGTCACCCTTTCCAGACCTTACAGGCTGGAAGGACCTTAACCTATGAGTTAGTGTACAGGTGCTAGATTGATGGTATGTGGGAGTTCCTCCTTCAGAAGAGCGTAACAACACTGACTTCTGAGGAGTATAGGTCAGCATTAAGAAAGACATAGGTTCTCGGGAATCAGTGCTGCAGGTATTAGGTGTCAGAAGCAGCAATTTAGGTCTCTGGGGAAGTAAACAGCATGGCAGCAGCTCCTTCTCTGATTTCAACAACAGCTACAATTCCATCTCAGGTGGGGTTAGCATTTGGTAGCATCTCCTTTACCAGCAGGGTGCAGTGGCAGCTCCTTCTCCAGGTTCTACATCTGCAGTGGTTTTTTTTCCAAGTGCAGCGTAGATTCTACACACATTTTCCAGCTGGGCTTGGCATTGGTGAAGGCTGTAGTAGTTCTCAGTGGCAGAAGTTGCTGTTGTCCAAAGTAGTGACAAGGCTATCTGGGTTCCTACTCTTCATTTTCCTCCTGTGAAGGAAAATTGCAAACTGAGTGGATCTCTATTGCATTGAACTGTGTCTTTTCCTCAGGGAAGGGGTAATGTAGGAAATACGCTTCCTATACTTTTCAGTATGACTATTCTTGATTTTTATTATCCATATGTTTTATGTGCTACAGCCTCCTGTTCAACTCTGAATCTGTCCCAGAAGTATTTTGTTGGCTCTGTAGTTGTTTGTTTATTGATTTTGTTGGAGGGACAAGCATGGAAACCTCCTATCCATAATTGGCTGACAGGGCTTCACTTCTCTGATTTTGATTGATCATTTTATCTGATTGCATTTTTTCTCCCTTTGTATCAGTTACACTTCTTTAATTACTTTTTAAATGTGGTTGCCCTTGAATCTGCAAGAATACTATCCAGGTTCAAGAATTTGGCAAATTCCTTCAAACATAGAATTTCCAAATTCCCCTCCTTTTCTTTGTAACACTGCTGTCATTCATTTCACTTATCCATACTCAACAACTTACTGTTCCCTTCATTATTTTGAACACATTATTATCTGTTAATTAAGAATAAGAAAAATGAGGGGTGTCTTGGGTGGCTCAGTCATTAGGCATCTGCCTTCGGCTCAGGTTATGATCCCAGGGTCCTGGGATCGAGCCGCACATTGGGATTCCTGCTCGGCGGGAAGCCTGCTTCTCCCTCTTCCACTCCCCCTGCTTGTGTTCCATCTCTCACTCTCTCTCTCTTTCAAAAAGATAAATAAAATCTTAAAAAAAAAAAAGTATGAGAAAAATGTAATATTTTTCCCTTAATTTAGTATTTATCTGAAGTTCTTTGTTTCTTTATATAGATTAAAGTTTTAGACTTGTATCATTTTCCTTCTTTTTGAAGCACTTAACATTTTGCAAGACAGGTCTACTGGCAGTTTCCTTATATTTTGTTTGAGAAAGTGTTATTTGTGTTTTAGTTTTTAATGATAATTTTGCTATGTACAGATTTCTAAGTTGGTGAGTTTTTTCTTTCAACACTTTAAATATTTCACTCTATTTTCTTCTTGCTTTCATGGTTACTGAAGAGATGTCCAAGGTAATTATTATTACTCTTCTATAGGTAAGGTTTTTTACTCTCGCTTCTTTCAAGATTTTTCTCTCTTTTTTTGATTTCCTGCAGTTTGAATATGAAATGCCTACATAAGATTTTTTGTTATTAATCTTTCCTGGTGTTCATAGTTTCCCTGATCACTGATTCAGAATGTCATTGATTTTGACCAATTCTCCATTGTTATTGGTTGAAATATTTCTTTGTTTTGTTTTCTTCTTATGTACCCCATTATCCATATGTTTTACTTTTTTGTAGTTGTCTCACGATTCTTGGTATTGTTTCACCTTTTTTCTTTTCTTTTTTTTTTAAATTTATTTGACAGAGACACGCAGTGAGAGAGGGAACAGAAGCAGGGGGGGTGGGAGAGGGAGAAGCAGGCTTCCTGTGGAGCAGGGAGCCCGACACGGAACTTGATCCCAGGACCCTGGGATCATGACCCGAGCTGAAGGCAGACGCTTAACGAGCCACCCAGGCGCTCCCACCTTTTTTCTTTTTCTTTGCATTTCAGTTTTCAGAGTTTCTCCTGCACTTTTTCAAGCTCACTGATTTTTTTTTTCAGTTGTGTAGTCTTTTGATGAGCCCATTACAGTCATTCTTCATTTCTGTTACACTGACATATCTCTAATGTTATTTAGTTGTTTCATAGAATTTCTGCTGTATTGTTTACATTACCTCCATGTTCGTATGTGTTCTTTAACTGTTAGATCCTTTGGCATATTAATTATACATTTTTCAAATTCCTAGTCTGGTAACTTTAACATCTTTGCTATATCTGTGTCTGATTCTGATATTTGCTCCTTCCTTCAGACTTTGTTTTTTTATTTTTCTTTTAGTGTGTCTTTTAATTTTTGCTGAACTTGATGTATTTATTAGATAAATGGGCCTTATATGGGGAGGGGCTAGCTGGGTTACTGTCTCCTAAAGATATTGGTTGTCAAAGGCTAAAATTTACTGTGGTGTCCTTGTTTTTTTCCTTGTGTTGAGTTACATTTCTCTAGAAGACTCTTCTTTAATAAGATCTGAGAAGTTTAGTTTTTTCTTTTGAAATCCATGTTATATGGGCTCCCTATCCATATGGATTAGAGGAAGTTTTCTTACACTTTCATGATTCGGTTACAAACTCTCAGCTTTTGTTTATCTATGAACATCTTAGTTTATTTAAAATACAGTTTCGTCAGACATAGTATTTCTGCTTGATAGTTTTTTTTTCTTTCAGCACTTGGTTTATTTGTCCAAGGCCTTCTTGATGAAAAATACACTGATAATCTTAGTGAGAATCCTGTGTACCTGATGTGATGCTTCTCTCTTGCTATTCTGGAGATTCTTCGTTTGGGCTTTTGCTAGTTCAAATACAATACATTTTTATGTAGGTCTGTTTGAATTCAGTCAGGTTCTTAAACTGTATGCCCATTTCATTCCTCAAATGGGGGAAATTTTTCAGCCTTTCAAATAATTCTATGCTGTTTTCTCTCTCTCTTCTCTACTTACACTCTTAACAATGCATATGTTGATCTGTTGATGGTATCGCACAGGCCCTTTAGGGTATGTTCACTTTCATTCATTCTTTATGCTTCTGACATAATCAGTAGAATTGTCCTGTCTTTGCATCTGCTGATTTCTTAAACTGCCTGTTCAAATCTACTTACTTGAATACCTATAAAATTAATTTTTCATTTAAGTTCTTGTACTTTTCAGCTCCGCAACTTTTTAGGGGATTTCTTTTTATGTTTTCTGTCTCTATTGATTTTTTTCTATACATACCTCTTTTCTTGATGATATTCTCATATTCTTTTCATTCTTTGAGCATCTTTAAGAGAGTTTATTTTTTGTGGAGGTTTTTTGTTTTGTTTTAATTATTTTTAAGGTTATTTTTGTTTTTTGTTTTTTTCTTTTGTCAGAGAGAGAGAGAGCACAAACGGGGGGAGCGGCAGGCAGAGGAAGAAGCAGTCTCCCTGCTGAGCAGGGAGCCTGATGTGGGACTCAGTCCCATGACCCTGGGATCACGACCTGATCCGAAGGCAGATGCTTAACCAACTGAGCCACCCAGGCGTCCCCAAGAGTTTATTACTTGTTTTGAAAGTTAGCATCTGGTTGTTCTCAGGGACATCTTCTCTTGACTACTTCTTTCCTTCACTGGCCTGTAGGTTCCTGTTTCTTTCTGTGCTTTGTGTGTTCTTTGTTGAAAATTGGATATTAGAAATGTACAGTTTGTTCTGGGAATCTACCTGCAGTGTAAACTGAAGGTCTTCATAGGTATTTTCCGAACCTGTCCCCTTCCTTGGGCATGTATGGTCACTTTTTCACATTCCACAAAATATATGTGTTTGCTATTGAGTGTCCTAATCCTGAAATGTCATGTTACGCACAAGAAAAGTGAAGTAGGAAAATCTGTCTGCCCTTTTTAATGTCCTGAAGTGCTAAACCAGAGGGGAGTGGTTTTCCAAATGGGACGGGCAGTTGAACAATCACTTCCCACCTTAGTAGCTTAACCTACATGATCAGGAGCAGCAACCAGCAATCAAAACACATATCTCTGATATTTGGAGGACAGAATGTTATTCCTGGAACATTTGCTGTTGTTACATGAGATAGTTTCTACTGAGAGATGGATTCTTGGTACGCTCTATTTAGGTATCTTCCCAAAATTAGCTTTTACTTTTAATTTCATGTCTTTGTATCTAAAATGAGTCTCATGTAGTTAACAGAAGTGATTTTTTTTTCTTTTTTTACTCATTTTGGCAATATTTACCTTTTAATGGGAAAACTTAATCTGTTTACATTTAAAATGAATGAATGATAAGATACCTGGCTGGCTCAGACACTGGAGAATGCAATGTGTGACTCTTGAACCTGGGGTTGTGGATTCAAGCCTCACGTTGGGTGTTACAGATTACTTAAAAACCTTTAAAAAAAACAAGTAAATAGAAATAAAGAAAAAGACGGGGGGGGCAGTTTTTTATAGTGTACCATTTTGATTCCTTTGTTTTCTGCATAAGTTGTTTAGGGTCTCTTAGTTGTTACCCTAAGAATGTCAGTTAATACCCTAAACTTAATCTAGTTTGAATAATACTGTGTTTCAGTAATGCCAAGTTAGTTTCAGTAACAAATACTGTTTTCTCAATTTCTGTACTTCCCTTTATATTTTTATTGTTACGTATTACATCTCTAAACATTTGTGTGACCATTCAAATAGATTTAAAATTGTAGTTGGCGCCAAACTCCCAGCCCAGCCGCGCCGTAGTTTTGATTCTCTGGGCTACAGGTTGAAGGAAGATGGAGCTGTTACCAGTGGGAAAATGTACTGGGTTTAAAATCAGCTTTTTTGTAAAACCATTTGTTCTGGAATAAAACTCAATTAGAAGAGTGGGTGAAGCGACCTTTTCTGAATTCTCAGGCTGGAGTGGGCTGGCTTGGTGGAGGGATTGTGGGGTGCTGGGGCACTGAGTCTTGCTGGGTGCTTTGGCCTTTGATGTGAGAGCTTTCAAGATGATGCTTTGGGATGTGACAAGAAATTCTAGAGCTACAGAATTTATGTTGTTTATTTTTTTAAATTTTATAACTGCCTTACTATAGAGTGCAAAGTTTGTTTCTCCTGAAGCTATGTACTCACTTTTCAAGAAAATGTTATAGTTCTGATTGTGATAAAATACACATAACATGCAAGTTAACATCTTAAAAAAAAAAAATCATTAGTAAGAAGAACTACATACATAGCTCAGTATACTCTCCACTGAGCAGGGAGTCCAACGTGGGGCTCAGTCCTAGGACCCTAAGATCATGACCAGACCCAAAATCAGGTGCTTAATCCACTGAGCCATCCAGGCACCTCTTTTTGTCATTTTATACCTGTC
Organism: Mirounga leonina; assembly: GCF_011800145.1. Taxonomy (NCBI): domain Eukaryota; kingdom Metazoa; phylum Chordata; class Mammalia; order Carnivora; family Phocidae; genus Mirounga; species Mirounga leonina. The sequence goes on from NW_023270055.1 coordinate 510,959, forward strand.
ATTCTGTTGCTTTCTTGATTTGTGGTCTTTGATGAGAAATCATCTATAAATCTTATTGAAGATGACTTCCATATGACAAATCGCTTCATCCTTTATGATTTCACAATTTAGTCTTTGCCTCTTGACAAATTGACTATGATGTGTCTCAGTGTGGCTCTCTCTGAGATTTTCTAGTTTCAAGTTTCTTGTGTTTCAGGTTTTTTGCCTTTGTTGGCTGTGTGTGTCCATGTCTTTCATCAAAATTGGAGTGTTCAGCCATTATTTCTTGAAATATTTTTTCTGTCTTCTTCCCCCTGGGACTTTTATATTACATATATTAGTTCACTTCATGGTCTGTCACACATCCCTTACGCTTTTTTAACTTTTCTTTCTGCCCCTCATACTACAGACTTTATCAATTGCTGTTACCTTGCTGTTTTTCTCTCCCTGCTGAAATCTGTTGAATCCCACTATGGAGTTTTTTATTTCTTTCATTTACTTTTTTGTGCCCAGGATTTTCTTTCATTCCTTATATAATTTCTGTCTCCTTTTTAATAAGTTTGCCCTACATCCTTGTTTTTTGTTTGTCCTCTAGTAGTTTGATCATGTTTAAGAGTGCTTTCAAATCTTGTAGAAAGTTCAATGTCTGGCTTCCTCAAGGACGGTTTATTTTCCTTTGGATTGGCCATACTTTTTCATTCCTTTGTATACTTTGTGATTTTTTCCCCCCTGAAAACTTATCTTTAAATTTTATAATGTTCTAACTGGAAATTAGATCCATCCTCTTCTCCAGGACTTGCTCTTCTTGATTGTTGAAGGATTAGATTATGTTGTGCCAGTATTTTGACAAAATGCAAAAAAAATCTGTTCTGCAAATTGGATCTATGTTAGCACGTTCCTTTAAGACTACCTGAAAACATTTATAATTCTCTCCATCGTTCACTTCTGATTGTATTACTATATATATACATGTATATATTAGCCCTAGGCGAAAGCTTAGTGTCATATATTTTTTTAGTGTTTATCCCATCATGACCATTCATGTGACGTTTCCTTCAGTGTTTTTAGCTGCTTTTCAATATCCTAACCTCTTCTCCCCAAAGAAAGCCACTCTAGTTTTTACTACTTTGTCTTACTTTGTCTGTTTATATTTCCATTATAATCTTTGCTTCTAAGAACTGTGGGGTTTTCTATCACCTTACAATGTATTTGACCATTGCCTGCCATTTTCCACTATAAATCAGTTCCGAGGAAACAGACATTAAAGTGTTCTGTGTGTACATGGGTTCTTCTAGGAGCCTTAGACTAGCACAAACACAGTGTTTTGCAAATAAGATCGTGTTTGCTCCATCCAGAAACAGGAACAGGGTCTCATATTTGGAATTGGCCTTTTATCTTCAGGACCTCTACCATGCAGGGTAGGTGGTAGGGCAGCACCAAAAACCTTTCTTATCTTTTTTTTTTTTAAGATTTTATTTATTTGACAGAGAGAAACATGGCGAGAGAGGGAACACAAGCAGGGGGAGTAGGAGAGGGAGAAGCAGGCTTCCCACGGAACAGGGAGCCCGATGCGGGGCTCGATCCCAGGACCCTGGGATCATGACCTGAGCCGAAGGCAGACGCTTAACGACTGAGCCACCCAGGCACCTCCCTTTCTTATCATTTTTAAGTTGTAACTTTTTTTTTCTTTTTTAATGTGGTGTTTACTTGGTTGATGTAGGGTTCTGGCAGTCTCCAGTTGGTTTTTGATGTTTCCGTGGAGAAACAGGAGCTTCGAACTGGCTGCTCTTGTACAGTATTGCTTTTATCAATTTTTGAGCACAAATTGTTTTTTGGATTTCCAAATTAGTTTTTTTTTTTTTTAAAGATTTTATTTATTTGTTTATTTGATGGAGAGAGAGACAGCGAGAGAGGGAACACAAGCAGGGGGAGTGGTAGAGGGAGAAGCAGGCTCTCCGCCCAGCAGGGAGCCCGATGCGGGGCTCGATCCCAGGACCCTGGGATCATGACCTGAGCCGAAGGCAGACGCTTAACGACTGAGCCACCCAGGCGCCCCCCCCATTAATTTTAAGAAATTTCTTTTAACCCATTAAAAACCTAACTAAAGTACTTAAATAGGATATTAACCCTCTACCTTGGTTTTACATATGTTTAGTTTTTGTTTTGTTGGTAGTGTCAGTTTTTTGTTTGGTTTGTTTTTAGGTGAACTTTATGAATTATGTGTAAAATTTGATAGAGTTTGGCTTTATATTAGACAATCAGGAAACATTTCACTAACTAGGTGACCTTCAAATAACTACCTGAAAGGGGTGCCTGGGTGGCTCAGTGAGTTAAGTGTCCGACTCTTAATTTTGGCTCAGATTATGACCTCAGGATCATAAGATCAAGTGAGCCCCCCATGCAGCCCCACACTGAGCTGGGCATGGAGCCTGCTTAAGATTCTGTCTTCCCCTGTCACTCTGTCCCACTCTCTTCTCCCCCAAAAAATGAAATAAAATAATTTAAAAAAAAAAAGGACCTGAAAGAAATAGTAAAGGAATAAGTATATAGGTGCAAAGAAGGGTCAGCATACATAAACGTTCTGAACACAAGTCTTCTTGACCTCTTAGAGGAACAAACAGCAAGGAGGTCATTTGTCACTGGAAGTGAGTAAGGGGGACAGTTTTAGAGATGAGGTAAGAGATAACCTAACAATCTGTCTGATTATGTATGGCTATACAGGACATTGTAAGAACATTGGATTTTACTTTTAAGTCAGTGGTTCACAACTGAAGGTGGAATTGCAATTGTTGTTACTGGCCTTCTTGTGATTGGAGGCCAGGAATACTGCTCATTATCTACAATTTACAGAGCTATCTCCTTGTACCCTGACTTATGTGAAATAGGAGGTCATTGCAGCATTTTGATGGAGGTGTGATACATTTGACCTAACCTTTCAAGTTATTTTCTTATGGTGCTTTTTTTTTTCCTTGAGAAAATGACAGTTATCAGATATTTGCAATGTGTACCCATTTTTCTAATGAACTTGAACAGTATACTCTGACATATCTTTGAAAATTTATTGAAAGCATTAAAACATTCCTACAGAAAATTGTGAAGAAAGGCATACGTATGGAACAATTTAATTACTATTTTGGAGGTGTGTTGAACCCCATCTTTGGTATTTATAAATTAGAAGGACTTTTTTAAGACCCTTAAAAGTTGTGTAGGTTTACAGTTAGACAAGTCTAAGTGAATTGAAGTCTGGCTAGTAATCTGGTTTACTGAAACTGAACCATGTATTATTTCTTCTTCTTGTCATCTTTCTTCTTAATACTTTTGTGAAACAGTAATGTGTGTGAATGAAATCTCAAGACAGCTTCCATTCTAAGGTAATTGAGACGAGTGGGAAAACTGGATCCTTGGCCTTGGGCCACTAATCTGGACTTGAAATGGAAGGCATACATGTCTGTTCACACTCCGCACCACATCATTCATATCCAAAGTTGTTTTGTTTTGTTTTGTTTTTTTCTCCTGATACGAAATTTCTCTTATGATATGAAAGGTGCTAATGATTTTCCAGCAGGCAGTCCAGAACATTTCTCAAGGACTATAGTTGAGGTTGCCAAAATTTTTATTCTTCCGTTATTAAATAAGATTAGTAGTCGGGTAATTTTTATCTTTTGAGGAAATATTTGAAAGTTAGAATGTGTCCATCTTGCATTTGTTTTAATTATGTTCTTTTCCCAAAAAGGTAAAAAAATACATATATGTGCACCAGAAAGTAAATACAGGACAGTAAGAATATAAAAAGAAATAAGGGGCGCCTGGGTGGCTCAGTCAGTTAAGCATCTGCCTTCAGCTCACATCATGATCCTAGGGTACTGGGATCAAGTCCCGCATCAGGATCCCTGCTCAGCGGAGAGACTGCTGATCCAACTCTGCCTCTGCCCCTGCCTCTCTGCCTACTTGTGCTGTCTCTCTGTCAAATTTTTAAAATACTTAAAAATAAATAAATAAAAATAAAAATAAATGAGTGGTGGTACTGGAGTAAAATTACAAGTAGAAAAGTCAAGATGAAGCCATAGAACTAAAATCCTTCAAATTTGAACTATAAATTTATTTGAGAGATCTATCAAGTATTAAGACAAAAACATGGCATTTATCCACAAATATATTCATAATACTCTTTCAGTCACAATTTAGCACCTAAATGTAGTAGACTCTGTTTTTAATAGCAGGATCTCTCTTCATCAGCAAATCATTAAAGAGCCTGTTTTTCTCAAAGATTTAAGTTCACTACTCAAGAGCTGGAAAAAAAAAGACAAAGCAGTTTAATCACCAAGGCTAAATGATTTACATCAGAATCATTGAAATTGCTTATGAAAATGTAGATTGCTGGGCCTTTCGTCTTGAGTTTCTGAATCAAAAGTATAGATTGGGCTGAAGAATTTGTATTTTTAAGATGTTCCCAGTTTTCCACATAATGCTGATGCTTCTGATCTGCTTCTGGTCATATTTGAGAACCACTGAAAAATCAGATAGCTTCATCTATTTGAGTTTCAATGAATTGCTTCAAAGCACAGTTCCTTGAAAACGGTTCTTTGAGAGGCCAAAAATACAGAGGTTCTATTACATACGGCATTTTCTATTGTATCTAAAGGGTTATTTAAGGTTTTTCCAAGGGACATTTTAAAGAATATCCTGTAAATAATTTCATTTACTCACGTATATTTGCTTTTTGCATGTTTCATTACCTCCCATCACAGTGCATGCTAAAAACTATGGGAAGTCTAATATTAAGAAACTATACCCCAGTAATTTCCAAACTATTTAGCATTTAAGGTTTCACTCCCTGAAAGATAGTTTATCTATTCTATGTTGTTGCTATCTCAGTGTGAATGAGTTACAAGTCATTACCTTGTATTTTTGCAGTGTCTCTCCCCTGTTAAAGATAAACCAGTGTCAGAATAATTTATTGGAGCTTTTTTACTGATGGATGTAATACATTAAATAGAAAATGTTTTTATTTCAGAACTGTTCGTCAGTTGGCACAGGAGCAATTTTTTTTAATGTGCACAAGATGTTGCATGGGACACAGGCCTCTACTTTTCTTCATTACTCTGCTCTTTACCATTTTGGGGGTGAGATATTTTTAAATGGATTTATCATTGTGATTCATTATTAAAATCAGGAACATTTAGGAAATTACAGTTTTAACTTTTATTAAGATTTGCTTATGTGGGGCACCTGGCTGGCTCAGTCGGTGGAGCATGCAACTCTTGATCTTGGGCTTGTAAGTTGGAACCCCGTGTTGTTTGTAGAGATTACTTTAAAAAAAAATCTTTTAAAAAAAGGAAAGATTTGGTTATGCTTAATAAAATAGTATCTTTTCCAGTGATTTCTGTACTATTTGTAGATTGATTTTTATTTGCTTTCTATAAATACTTTCTTGGAAAAATAGAATTCAAACAGCGTTACTGTATTTTATGTCATTGATGTGTAAGGCGTTGCCACTTCATTTTACCAGTTATCTAGATTTTTAAAAATTAACATGAATTTTTGAACATGACTTTGTGAATTCATATTATAATTATTATATTTCAGAGCACAGCAAGAGAGAGAGGTAAACATTCAGGTGACTATTTCACTCTTCTACGGCACCTTCTTAATTATGCTTACAACAGCAATATCAACGTACCCAATGCTGAAGTTCTTCTAAACAATGAAATAGATTGGCTCAAAAGGATTAGGGTAAGGCTATAATACAGTTTACTATAGCACTTATTAAATCAACTGCCTTATTAAAAAAGGGCTTTATGATTTTTAGTATTTATGTTAAAAAACCCCTGGGAATAATAAAAATAAACTAGATATATATTTCATTACATTAGTAACTCATAATACATAGAACATACAACTAGTTTTATTTTATAGAAATGGTAAGTTTACTTCAGTTGGGACTCAGAATGCTGATGATGTTCAGTTTCCTCCATTTTGGTATTTTTTACCTATTTTGCCCATTATCATATTTAGAATATTCTTAAGGTGTTTTTTTGTTGTTGTTTTTTTAACTAAAAATGTCTGATGCATTAGCATTTACATTTAACCACCTGTACCTTTCATTTATACAGACAGAGTTCTGTTAGAATATATTTTTGAAATTGATAGCTTTTAAACTGTAGGTTAGCATTCTCCTGTTTCTCAGCTTTGGCACAATGGACATTTTACCCTTATTCCCTGTTTTGAGGAGCTATGATATGCATTGTAGGATGTTGAGCACCACTCCAGCATCTAATTATTAGGAGGTGGCTTCCCTTCCTTCCCATTTGTGAAAACCATAAATATCTCCACACATTGCCAATGTCTTGGGACAAAATTCCACATTTAATGTTGAAAGAGGAAGGAAGAAGAAATTACATGAATGGAAATGTTTGGAATAATTACATCTGAGATACCACTTTCCTCCAACTCCCCTTTGGTTCTTGCTTCTTTTGTTCTCCTTTCCTGTGAATTAGGTTTCTTAACATTTTTCCTTTGGCAGGATAACGTTAAAAACACAGGTGAAACAGGTGTTGAAGAGCCAATCTTGGAAGGTCACCTTGGGGTAACAAAAGAGTTACTAGCCTTTCAAACACCTGAGAAAAAGTATCATATTGGTTGTGAAAAAGGAGGTGCTAATCTCATTAAAGTAAGTTATAAATTTTGGCACTATACTGCTTACCATGACCTTTTAAATGTTTGTTAACAAATCTTTCTGATTGAGCTCTATAGTATTTTTCTCTGAGATACCATCTTTGTTATTTATCTTATTAAAATCTCTTTGAAGGCTGCAGGATTTTGGGGGGTTTTTTTAAGTTTTTATTTAAATTAGAATTAACACATAGTATTATATTAACTTCAGGTGTACAATATAGTCATTCAACACTCCCATACAACCCTGGTGCTCATCACAATGCACTTCTTCATCCTCATCACCTATTTCACCCATCCTCCCCACCCACCTGCCATCTGGTAACCACCACTTTGTTCTCAGTAGTTAAGTGTCAGTTTCTTTGTTTTACCCTCTTTTTTCCCCCCTATGATCATTTCTTTCTTAAAATCCACATATGAGGGGTGCCTGGGTGGCTCAGAGGTTAAGCATCTGCCTTTGGCTCAGGTCATGGTCCCAGGGTCCTGGAATCGAGCCCCGCATTAGGCTCCCTGCTCAGCAGGAAGCCTGCTTCTCCCTCTCCCACTCCCCCTGCTTGTGTTTCCTCCCTCGCTGTGTCTCTCTCTCTCTGTGTCAAATAAATAAAATCTTAAAAAAAAAAAAAATCCCAATACGAGTGAAATCATATGGTGTATTTCTCTGACTGTCTTTGCTTAGCATAATACAGTGATTTTTTTTTTTTTAAGATTTATGTATTTATTTTAGAGATAGAGCACACACAAGAGCATGGGTGAGATACAGGGAGAGAATCTCAAGCAGACTCACAACTGAGTGTGGAGCACAGCGTAGGATTCAGTCGCACAGCCCTGAGATCAGTTGGCACAGGAGCAATTTTTTTTAATGTGCACCCAGGCGCCCCCCAATACAGTGATTTTTTTTTTAAATAAATGTGTGCCTCCTTTAATTCAAGAGGTATTAAAATTATAGTTGACACTTAAACAATAAAAGGGTTATGGGCGCCAAGCCCTGATGCAATTGAAAATCTTACATAATTTTTTACTCCCTAGTAACTAAGAATAGCTTGCTATTGACCACAAGCATTACTGACATCATAGCTTATGATTAATGCTTATTTTGTATGTGTATTATATACCGTATTTTTTTTAAGATTTTATTTCTTTATTTGAGAGAGAGCGGGGGCGGGGGGCCACAGAGGCAGAGGGAGAAGCAGGCTCTCTGTTGAGCAGGGAGACCCTATGCGGGACTCGATCCCAGCACCCTGGGATCATGACCTGAGCCAAAGGGTGACGCTTAACAACTGAGCCATCCAGGTGCCCCAATATGTACTGTATTTTTAAAATAATCAAAGAGAAGAAAGTATACTTAAAGTATTGTTTGTACTAATACAATAAGTTTACATTGTTTGTTTATAATATAAATCATCATGCCAATCCTTGCATCAATATTGCCTTATATATGATAGAAAACACTGTAGATGTTTTATGTACTACTAACACTAGACATCAAAAAGGAAAAGATAATGTGAAAAAGAAATTCATATTTATTCACAGGTATAACAGTTCGTGAGTAGATAACAAAGCAGTGGCAATATGGTTGGTTTTGGTAGCCAGTGTATGGCGTATACGATTGCTTCTTGGTAGTCAGCCTATATACACTAATGAACAAATCATTATAAAATTTTAATGGCTTATGGTATTTACAGTCACATTCATAACAGAACTGGACACACAAATACATTAAAGAAGAAACAGTTACGTGTGATGATTGGCTAATACACAGTTTCTCCCAAGTCTGAGAAAGAGGCATCTTTAGAGAGTAAGGCAGTTCTTTGAAAGCAAAGTATAAAACAGTAAGAACACGGGCACATTATTAATTTTACATTAAATCTTACTCTGTGTATGCGTCTGTAAAGATAAGCTATCCACTTGCATGAGTCTTGCACACGATGTTCTGTACGAATATATGGTGATGCTGATGACACGAAACATCTCATGCAGTTCCTGCTGTACGATTACTAAGTTTTCACACAAAGACATACACAGACACAACAGATAAGTATATTAACTGTACAGCATGATGATGATTTACTGTCCACTAAGTGGAAGGGGATCATCATAAACGTCTTCATCTTCCTCGTTTTCTCAGTGAGTAGGCGGAAGAGGAGTTGGTCTTGCTGTCTCAGGAGAGGCGGGTACACTCAATGTAACTTTATGGAAATACAAAGTAGTTTCTGTCACACTTTCTTGCTTCTTCATTTCTCTAAAAATGTCCCTATATGGGTCCAGTCCTGCCACCATTTGCTCTAGTTTCAATGTCCATATCATGGAAGGGTCCATGTCATAGAAGAAGTCAAAAGCAGTCTTGAATAATCGGAGCCCTCTGCCAGATTGCGTACTGTCAGTTTGTTTTCTGCCATGGCTTCCTCTTTGTCTCCATCCTCATCATCTGGCCCTGGTTCAGAAGTTCTCATCTCCATCAAGTTGACTTCTGTTAAGTCTTCTGAGGTGGTGGATATTAGCTCTTGAATTTCTCCCAAGATCCAGATCTTTCACCCCCCCACCTTTGTTGCCATTTCTACAATCTCTTTTATGATTTTGCTGATTACCTCTGTTGTAAAGACTGTGAAGTCACGCACAACACCCAGACACAGTTTTTTCCAGTAGGAGTTATTTGGGGCTTGATGACACTCACGGTTTTTTCTGTGACAATGGCAGTATCTTCAGTGGTGCAGTCCTTCCAGATTCTCATGATGTTCTTTAGATTGGGGTTCTCTTCCCTAGCACTGACAGTTCATTTCGTATGCTGCCATGTGTGATGAACTGTAAAGGTCCTTATGACCGTCTGATCTGGGGGCTGAATTAGAGACGTTGTGTTTGGGGGCAGGTAGACCACTTCGATATCTTTGGTGCTGAACTCATGGGGGTCTAGCTCGTGAGCAGCACTGTCCAATATCAAAAGAACTTTAAGGTGTAGTCCCTCACTGGCAAGGTACTTCCTGATGCCAGAGACTAAGCACTGATGGAACCAATCCAGAAGAAGGGTTTTCATTGTCCAGGCTTTCTTGTGCAACCAAGAGAGAGACTTCTCATGTTTATCTCTTCCCTTCAGGTCTCAGGGACTTGAAGCAGTTTTCATAGATAAGGGCAGACCTGATCAGGCCTGGCTGCATTTGCACAAAACAGTAGACTTGGCCTATCCCTTCCTGCCTTAAATCCTGGTGCTTGCTTCTCTTCCTTTCTGACACTTTCTTCCAGAATACGGCACTTTTGTCTGCATAAAAACCTGCTCAGGCAGATATCCTTTCCCTCAGGGATTTTCTTAATGGTATCTGGGAATTTGTCTACTGCCTCTTGGTTGGCACAGTTGCTTTTCCCTGTTTTCCTGACATTTTTTAAGCCAAACCTCTTTCTAAAATTATCAAACCATCCTTTGCTGGCATTAAATTCTCCAGCTTTAGATCCTTCACCTTCCTTTTGCTGACTTTTCCTTTTTCTAGTATGGTATTAGAGTCTATAGGTATGCCTCCCTTACAGCAATCCCATACCCACATGAAAGCAGGGTTTGAAACATGAGATGAAAAAGTATTTCATGGAGCGCCTGGGTGGCTCAGTGGTTAAGTGACTGCCTTCGGCTCAGGTCATGATCCCGGAGACCTGGGATCGAGCCCCACATCGGGCTCCCTTCTCGGCGGGGAGTCTGCTTTTCCCTCTGACCCTCTCCCCTCTCATGCTCTCTCTCTCTCTCTCAAATAAATAAAATCTTAAAAAAAAAAAAAAAAAAGAAACAAAGAGAAAAAGGAAGGAAGGAAGGAAAGGTATTTCACAAAAGACAGTGATGCTTTTTTTGCACCTGCTGGCCTGGCTGTAAGTGATGACTTCATGGATTTCCTTTTATTTTTTCAAAATGGTCTTTATGCTAGATTCATTTGTCTTTAAATGGTGAGCAACTGCAGCTGCTGACCTCAACCTATAGTATACATCAGGCAATTCAAATTTTTGTTGTAATATCATGACTTTGCTTCTTTGGAGCACTTCCAGCACCACTAGGGGCACTTTGAATGGTAGCGGGGTGTATTTGAGGTTCATGATATTACCCTAAACACCCCGGAAATTACATAAGAACAGCAAGAGATCACTTTCTTCTGTGGTAGGAGATGAACCGTTCAGGAGGAGATGATTTGAAGGGTATTCATGACACTTGAACTCACTGCAATAGCAACAGAAAGTGGCTACAAAATTATTACAGTAGTATGGTTTGTATTTAATATTGCATATTTGCTTTTGTTCACATTTATATCAACTGTGAATGATACTATGTATACTATGCAAACATTTATGTGTGTAACTTTGGATAAATTTAAAAATTTTATAATAGATTTATGCTTTTTTTGCACCTGCTGGCCTGGCTGTAAGTGATGACTTTATGGATTTCCTTTTATTTTTTTAGTCTTAATGCTGGATTTGTTTATCTAGACCTGAATCAATGCTGCATGTCAAGCAATTCAGTTTTTTCATGTAATCTCATGACTTTTCTCTGCTTCTTGAGAACACTTCCAATATCACTAGGAGCACTTTATGTGGGCACTGTTACTCAGGGTTTACAGTATTGCACTAAACACAATGAAAAATACATGAGAACAGTGAAAGATCTCTTTTACTGTGACACACGGTTTTAAAGAGACAAACTGCTCACATAGTGATGCTTATCATCACACAGTGTTTCAAGGGAGTACTCAAAATATTTGAGCTCACTGCAACAGCCACAGGCTTATGAAATTGCCATAATATGTACTATAGTGAGTTTGCTGCAATTAAGATTCAGTACTGTATCTTCGTTCATCTACATTTCTGTGGTCTGGAATGGCACCATGTATATGTGTGGACACACTTGAATACATGATAACCTTTTCTAACGTGTGTATTTTACAGATAAAGTAAGCTAGTATTTACATATATTTTAAAGATTCATTACATAACATTCCCTTAATTTTGTGAATCTTTCTAGGCTATGTGGTTTATCTGTGAGTTTTTGTAGACTGTTGCAAATCTCCAAAAACAGTTCCAATACATGTATTGATAAAAGCCATTGTACAGGTGGATCCAATTCATGTAGTTCGAGTAGTTCAAACTTACATTGTTCAAGGTTAACTATAATTGTAAATCAAAGTTCATTAAAATGTTTAAGAATGGTCATGAGTAACACTTGATTTGGTTATTTAGTTAATTTCAGGGTTTTTTAAATCAGACCTTTAAATAAAGAAAACTTTTATCTTGGAAGACTTTATTTTTTATGTCATATTTGATTAATTTCTTCCGGTATGTCTTAAAATTCAAGGAGAGTATTCTTTTTATTTTAATTCATTTTATTTTTATTCAAAATTATTTTAGTTCACATTTGATTACAGGAGTAGGTTTATTTAGAATATATATTTTTAGTTGTCAGCTTTTTTTATACCTAAAATACTTAGAATTCTGAGTTTCCTAATTAAAATCAATCATGTAAAATAGAATTTTATATTTGAGAATCCAAATTTGTTTTTAAAATATAGAAAGATGTATTTTCTCAAATAAGTATAAAAATATTTCCTTCCGGGGTGCCTGGGTGGCTCAGTCGTTAAGCATCTACCTTCAGCTCAGGTTACGATCCCAGGGTCCTGGGACCGAGCCCCGCAACGGGCTCTCTGCTCCGCGGGAAGCCTGCTTCTCCCTCTCCCACTCCCCCTGCTTGTGTTCCCTCTCTCGCTGTGTCTCTCTCTGTCAAATGAAAAAAAAAAAAAAAAAAGATTTAAAAAAAAAATTTCCTTCCAAGGGACACTTTTTCCTAGAATACATATTCTTTGCTAATAACATGTGATCTGTTTTTTCAACTCTAGGAATTAATTGATGATTTCATCTTTCCTGCTTCCAAAGTTTACTTGCAATGTATGAGAAATGGAGAACTGCCAACTGAGCAGGCTATCCCAGTCTGTAGTTCACCTGCTACTATCAATGCTGGTTTTGAACTACTTGTAGTATTAGCTGTTGGCTGTGTAAGGAACCTCAAACAAATAGTAGACTGTTTGACTGAAATGTATTACATGGGCACAGCAATAACTAGTAAGTATTTTAACTTCTAAAGTTGTTTTGTTGGTTCAGATACCTCCATGTTTAAAATTCTGGGGTTTTTTCTTTCAGGAAATGTTTAATCTGGGTGTGTTTGTTCTTAGAAACTAGTAAGTAGCTTAACAATTTTAATAATCAAATATGTAAAGACCATTTTAAGTACTCAAAAAGAGATAAGTACAAAGCCTTCACATAGAAAAATTCTCCAATTATATTTAAATGCCTTCACATGGCATGCCTGAGTGGCTCAGTCGTTCAGCGTCTGCCTTCAGCTCAGGTCATGATCCTTGAGGTCCTGGGATTGAGCCCCGCATCGGGCTCCCTGCTCAGTGGAAGGCCTGCTTCTCTCTCTCCCACTTGTGTTCCCTCTCTCACTGTGTCTCTCTCTCTCTCTGTCAAATAAATAAATAATCTTTAAAATAAAAATAAATAAAAAATAAAAATGCCTGCATATAGGTGTTTCAAGGAATTTGGCAAAATGTTTTATTTCATCAATATAAAATAAAATTTAAACTTGGTAAGAAGCCAAATTTGATGCTACAGTGTTTTGTATTTAAAAGTGGAAAAATTTTAAAAAAGAAAAGTCTATGAATGGAGAGATTTGCAGGCCCTCACTTTGAAATTGCTTCGTGTTATTTTAATCTGAGTTTTTAAAAAATTAATGTTTTGAAGATTACAGTGTGAAAAGATAACACGTGCATTGTATTGTTTTCTCAGTTAATGCCACATCAGTCTTACAGTGTTGGGAGCTGTCTTTAGATCTTATTAGAACTGAAACTCAAAGAGAAGGGAGTAATTAGTAAAAATAAGAGTAAATAAGAACATAAAATCTAAGCTAATATAACATACAGAAATAATGAATGAGTACATTCAGTAATAACCTTTAAGAACATCTGAAATTATCTTGGTTTTCCTGCCTTTCAGAGTGTAAGAAACTTTTCATTCAAATTTTCATAGTTTCTAGCCAAAAGTTAGATATTTTGGTACTGTAGAATCTACATAGAGAGATATTTAAAAACTTAGTTTTGTTTCTCTAAATTTATTTAGCTTTTGAATTTTATGGTTACTTCATTCACATAAAAGAAGACTTAAGACTAAAAGTACTAAACTTCTTTCCAATTCCATATTCCTATTTCAAAAATTGTGTATGTGTATGCAAGTTGATATTTTGTATATCTCTGTTTAGATTTTTTCTTTTTTTTTTTTTTAAAGGTTTTTTGTTTATGTTGGAGAGAGCATGCACACATAAAAGCAGGGGGAGCGGCAGAGGGAGAGAATCCCACACTGACTCCACACTTAGTGCAGCGCCCAGGGTGGGGCTGGATCTAACAACTCTGATATCATAACTTGAGCCAAAACCAAGAGTCAGGTGCTCAACCAGCTCAGCCACTCAGGCGCCCCTAAATTTTTTTCTTTTTAATATAAATTGGAATATATTGCATGCAGTGTTCTTCACTTTCTTTTAAGTTTTGCATTCAGTAAAAATCTAATAGCACGTAAAGATCCATCTAATTCTACTTATTAGCCATATAATTTGCAATTTAGTATACTCTTAATTTATGTGATCTGTTTCCCACATAGTGATGTTCAGATTATTTTTGATTTATAGAAGGTGATGGAGGATATAAAGTGATACACAGTTCTAACAGACCTTTGAAATATACTATTTTATTAATTCCTCAAGATAAAACTGTGGGTATAGGCAAAGCAGTTTTTACTCCTAGTTTACACTAAGAAATTTAATATTATGCTATCTTACATGACTCCAGCAGATGTTCATAGAAGCAGCATCAGTAAAATGCAGACTCAGTAGTTCAGATCTGTATGGTGGTACTGAAATAAAAATTTGGAGCACTTACAGGTGGTTGTAGTAGTGATAGAATTTTTACTAATATTAATTTATCAGCATAACACAGTGACCAGTGGACAGAGTCATTATTATCATGAGAATCTTTTCTTTTCTCAGCTTGTGAAGCTCTTACTGAATGGGAGTATCTACCACCTGTTGGACCCCGCCCATCAAAAGGATTTGTGGGACTCAAAAATGCTGGTGCTACTTGTTATATGAACTCTGTGATCCAACAGCTGTACATGATTCCTTCCATCAGAAACAGTATTCTTGCTGTTGAAGGCACAGGTAGTGATGTAGATGATGATATGTTCGGTGATGAGAAGCAGGACAGTGAGGTAAATTTTAATTATACTTTTTTTTGCTGTGTTTCAAGGTCTTGATTACCAGATACTATTTTTTTCTCTTAGAATATTATACTTCTTGTAGGACTTTTTTGAACTACTTTTGATGACAGGACAAGAATCTCTGAGCATATCATAGTGCTTATTGTCTAACAGACTTTCACAACTTTTCTGTTTGTTCTTCAAAGCAGCAGTTAATGTAATGTTTTGTGCAATGTGGTAAGTAAAATTCAGTGTTATAAAGTGACAAATATCTTTTATTTTAAAATAATACATATTTTGATTTTTTAAATCTTTATATTCTGTTTTTCCTTTTATATTATTTATATCAGTTTCACCACCTATGCTTATTTTTAGAATACTTATTATTTTTCTCATATTATGATTTTTCTAATACAAAACCAAATTTGTTTCCTACTTTAAATAATAATGCTATATGGTCCTGTTAACAATATTAGTAAATAGTAAGGATATAATCATGCTACCAGGAGTATCCAGTACAGAATATAAGAAAGTTATGTGTTAGTGGCAAATCAGAGTATGTAAAACTAAGATGTAGCTCTTTATACATTAATATGAAGGACTTAACTTTTAGTTATTGTTTATATCAAAATTGTGTTTATTTTTCTTCTCCTTTTTCCTTTACACAAGTTCATAGGAATTAATAGAGAAGACAGAAAATACTCTAATTGTAGTAAGTGGTTCTTCCCCCATTCCTATACTTACTGCCTTCAGTGACCAAAACTAGTTTGGCTATCTAGTGGTCATGGAGATTCTGAAACATACAGCTGCCTGTACTCTTCTCATATCTGACAAATCACACCATCCAGACAATAGTATCTGAATATGTTTACTTTTTTTTTTTTTTTTTTTAAGAATCCCCATATGAGGTGCCCACACCAGTAACTGGTTAAGAACCAGTGTTGCAGACAAAATTGGGATATAAATCTTAGTTCTGTAGCTCATATTACTGGTAGGATGCTGAATTAAACATAAATAGACATGGCTAACCATACTGGCAAAATGCAGAAAATACAGACAAGATGCCAGATTTCTTTGCTACTTGATAACCCTGTGCTTTACATTGTTTGAACAGTACATTGTGGTTGTCTGTTTACTAGGTTGCTTTCCTAGATTGTAACCTTCTCAATGGCAGGAACTGGGTGTTGTCTACTTCTATCAGAAGCCTCTGACACAGAGCAAACCATATGAAATGGTGTTCAGTGCTCTGTTAACTAATTTTGCTTTATAGTGTGATTAAGACCTTCAGAGCTTCTGTGTATGCTGTTTCTACCAAAGGTAGTCTTAATTGTTGTATTTATTAATAATTCTGATAATACCACATAAATTATTCCATATAATCTGTGAAAAATGCATTATCTCTAGAAGAAAATGAATCCTGCAAAGGCTAACTTATTTCTACTTATAATAAATATTCATTTGTCTCAATCTAGGCTGCTGAACTTTATCTTTTTTTTCTTATTCTATCTCTAATGGATGTTCAGGATTCTTCTTCTTTTTTTAGATTAATTTATTTTAGAGAAAGACAGCATGAGTGGGAGGGGCGGAGGGAAAGGGAAAGAATATCAAGCAGACTCCCCACTGAGTGCAGAGAGTACAATGCTGGGCTCAAGATAATGATCTGAGCCAAAAACAAGAGTTGGACACTTAACTGTCACCCAGGCGCCTCTCAGGATTATTCTTTATGATTTTTAAATGATAATTCATCTGTGAAAATATAGGAATAAGCACTAATACTGTAGATTTTGAAAGTTGTGTGCTTTGGAAACATGGAATGTAAAATAATGCAAATCATTCATTTACTGATTTTATTTGTCTCAGCTTCTCCAGTTAGATTAGCTCATCAATGATGGGTTTTTTCTTTGTTTTTGGTTTTGGTGTTTTGTTGTTTTTGTTTGTTTGTTTGTTTGTTTTTTGGTCTCTAGAGTACTGTTGATCCCCGAGATGATGTATTTGGATATCCTCATCAATTTGAAGACAAACCAGCTTTGAGTAAGACAGAAGATAGGAAAGAATACAATATTGGTGTCCTAAGACATCTTCAGGTCATCTTTGGTCATTTAGCTGCTTCCCGACTACAATACTATGTGCCCAGAGGATTTTGGAAACAGTTCAGGTATATTATAATGAGTGGATGATAATTTTTATTTTATAAAAATGTCAGTATATTAAGTTTAAATTTCTATATATGTTAGAATGTATAACTATTTAATATTTAAACAATGGTGATATTCTAACGTCCTTCTTAGTTTTTTTCTTTGTCTTGGCAGAAGGACGTAAAAATTACCACATAATCAGCAGTTCTCAACTGAAACATATGTTAGACATTTTATATATATGTATGTGTGGCTTTTTCATTTATGTATCTCTTTTTTAAATAAGCATAACCATGATATTATCTAAAAAAAAAACCTCTGTAGTATCACTACATTTAAGTTACTGTTTAAATATACCAAGTTGTTTAATTTTTAATATTGTGATTTTTTTTAAAATGCAGGATCAGAACCCATTTACTACAGTTGGCTGATAGTTCTATGTATATATATGTAGACCTCTGTATGATAGATGTGTATATGTATATGATACCAAAATGACATTATCAATCTATAAATTTCTGTCTTCCATAAATTGAAATCTTCGTCTAGGGCAAAAGACTGATTTGCATGTGTACTCCTTCTTTCCAGATATATGCATTTCCTTTTTTAGTTTTGTTACCTGCATATACTTTTCTCTCTCCGCTAGTGATATCAGTACTTTTGTTTTCTTAAGTTATCTTGTGTGTGACTCAAGATTTTATTCAGTAGTCTAGTCAGCATTTCTTTTTTTTCCAAATTACTATGCTACTGTGTTTCAAGCTGTTGTCTTAAAATATTTCATTCAGTTATTTGTACATGTGTGTATATATTTTGTGTATTTATGTATATTTCTACATATATAGCAAGATTTATAGATGGTTAGTTTTGCTCCTCAATTTTAATGTGTTTACTAAATTTGTAATGTATTTGTGCTTAAATATGTTTTTGTCTTCACAGTTACTTTCTCCATTTTTTTTTTAAAGATTTTATTTATTTATTTGAGAGAGAATGAGGGAGCGCACATGAGAGGGGGGAGGGTCAGAGGGAGAAGCAGGCTCCCCGCCGAGCAGGGAGCCCGATGTGGGACTCGATCCAGGGACTCCAGGATCATGACCTGAGCTGAAGGCAGTCGCTTAACCAACTGAGCCACCCAGGCGCCCACTTTCTCCATTTAATGGAGCTCTTTTGTACTATCTATATTCTAGACATGTAACATGAAATTCACCATCGTGAATTGCAACTATTTAAAAATGTACAATTCGGTGCCAGTTTAATGCATTCAAAATGTTATTCTCCAGTTTTCCCTTCCTCCAACACTGACAACAAAAAAATTAATGTTCTTTCTGTATGAATTTGCCTATTTTCATTATTTCATATAATTTTAATTATATAATATGGCATTTTTCATCCAACTTCTTTCACAAAGCATAATGTTTTCAAGGTTCATCCATTTTTTAGCATGTATCAGAACCTAATTTCATGGATGAATCATATTCCATTGTGTGGATGGATACTCCTCCACAGCTTGGTTATTTCTTCATCAATAGATGGACATTTCAGTGGTTTCTTTCTTTGGGCTATTTGAATAGTGCTCCTATCAGCATTCATGTTGTGTAAGTTTTTGTGTAAGATTACATTTTCATTTCATTAGTGTACATACAGGTGAGTAGTATATAGGTGCTGGGTCATATGGTAATTCTGTTTAATATTTGAGGAACCACCAAACTGTTCCATGTCCTTTATGACATTTTACTTTGCCATCAGCAAAATTTGATGGTTGCAGTTTTTCAATAATCAGTATTTTATTTTTCATTTTTCGTGTTTTCCTTTTCCCTTTGTTTTTGTGATAGTCTTCCTAGTTGGTGTCAAGTGATACCTTATTGTGGTTTTAGTTTGCATTTCTCTCATGAATAATAGTGTTGAATATCTATTAATGTATTTATTGCATTGTTTTGCTTTAAGGAGAGTGTCTATTCAAGTTCTTTCTCCGTGTCTTTTTGTTATTGTGTTATGAAGAGTTCTTTGTATAACCATCGTACTAGGCCCTTACAGATAAGTGATGTACAAATATTTTCTCCCATTCTGTGGATTTGCTTTTCACTCTCTTGGTAGTTCCTTTGATGCACAAAGTATTTTAAATTTGAGGAAAGCCCTTCTACCTATTTTTCTTTTTCAGGTTTCCGCTCTAATGCACTATTTTTTTATTGTTCTAAAAACATGTATGACAGGGGCGCCTGGGTGGCTCAGTCGTTAAGCGTCTGCCTTCGGCTCAGGTCATGATCCCAGGGTCCTGGGATCGAGTCCCGCATTGGGCTCCCTGCTCCGCGGGAAGCCTGCTTCTCCCTCTCCCACTCCCCCTGCTTGTGTTCCTGCTCTCGCTCTCTCTCTCTCTGTCAAATAAATAAATAAAATCTTTAAAAAAATAAAAAAAAAAACATGTATGACATAAGAGTATTTTAAATGCTTTTCTGTGTACAGTTCATTGGCATTGAGCACATTTACATTTTGTGCACAATCACTGAAATCCAGAACTTTTTTCTTTCTTTTTTTCTGAACTGAAACTCTGTATGCGTCAATAATAATCCCACGTACTGATTTTTACGTGTTGATTTTTATATCTTGCAAATTTGCTGAATTTATTCCTTGAATTCTAACAGTTTTTTGTGAAATCTTTAGGATATCCAGTTTAGATACTGTGTTTCTTAATTTACCAATTGGTATTTGCTATAGACCTTCCAGTGCTATGAAGAAATAAGACATCCTGCCTCTTTCCTGATCTTAGAAAAAAGCTTTCAGTCTTTGACCATTTGACCTTGACCTTACATCATACGTATTAATATTGACCCCAGGGCGCCTGGGTGGCTCAGATGGTTAAGCGTCTGCCTTCGGCTCAGGTCATGATCCCAGGGTCCTGGGATCGAGTCCCACATCGGGCTCCCGGCTCAGCGGGGAGCCTGCTTCTCCCTCTAACCCTCTCCCCTCTCATGCTGTTTCTCTCTCGCTCGCTCTCTAAAAAATAAATAAAATCTTTAAAAAAAAATATTGACCCCAAATGGGTCAAGTATGTAAACATAAGAAATAAAAGTACAAAATATAAAACTTTTTGAAGAAAACAAAGGCAGAATACTCAGTACATTGGATTTTGCAGTGATTTCTTGGTATGACACTAATAAACAATAGAAAATATCCTAACATTCTATTTTCAGTGAAAATATTCTTGAGTAGTGAAGGAGAGATAAGTACATTCATTCTCAAAGGGAAATGTGTGATGAATTTCCTCACAAAGTTCCTCTGGAGGGGGATAATTTACTAGGGAAAATTTGTAATTTCAAAAATAAAAGAAGAATATCAGAAATGTAAAATACTGTGTATTCACAGTACTCTGTTTTTCTTTTATGATTTAGTTTGTGTAAATATTGAAAACAAAAACAATACTGAAAAGGAAATCAATATATTATTAATGTAGGGGCACCTGGGTGGCTCAGTCATTAAGTATCTGCCTTTGGCTCAGGTCATGTTCCCAGGGTCCTGGGATCGAGCCCCGCACTGGGCTCCCTGCTCAGCGGGAAGCCTGCTTCTCCCTCTCCCACTCTCCCTGCTTGTGTTCCCTCTCTTGCTGTGTCTCTCTCTGTCAAATAAATAAAATCTTTAAAAATATATATATCTTAATGTAATACATTTAATATTTTTAACAGAAAAGTAAAGGCCATTATTTATTTGGCTATGAGTCTTTGTTTTTTTAATTTTATTTTATTTATTTGAGAGAGAGCATGAGCAAGGGGAGAGGCAGAGGGAGAGGGAGCAGCAGAGTTCCCACAGAGCAGGGAGCTTGAAGCGGGGCTCTTGATATAGGGCTCGACCCCAGGATAGTGGGATCATGACCTGAGCTGAAGGCAGACACTTAACCAACTGAGCCACCTAGGTGCCCCGCTTCTTTGCGTTATATGAATGCAAAACATAAACTCTGCGTCATAAGTTATGACTATTTATAGAGCAAACAAAAAATAACAGATGGGTAGATAAAAAGCAGATTCATTGAAATCGAAAAATATAATTAAATAATTCTCAAAAGGATAGAGAAGGAAAAACTGATAGACAAACAATAAAATAATAGGGTAATACAACTAAATTCACTTATATCAGTAGTAATATAAAGTGAAATTGGTCCAATTAAAAGCCACAGATTGTTAGATGAGATTAAAAATCAGGCCTCAATTATCTGCACCATGCAAGATACCAAATTTAAATTTAATGCTGTGAATTAAAAGTAAAGAGATGAAAGCATGTCAGAGATCAGTACACGTATGGGATTGGTAAAATAAATCTAGTGGCAACACCAGATACTGGCTAGGATACTGAGAAATGGTATCACCTGTTGCTGGTGTGAATATAAAATAATTCAGCTATCCTAAAAAGCAATTTAGCAATTCCTTATATAATCCATAGTTGCAGTCAGGAACAGTTATGCTGGAGAAAAGAAAATTTAGGTTGACACCAAAACTTGTACACAGATACTCAGAGTAGCTCTGAGTAGCCCCAGACTGGGAATAATAACCAAGATGTTCTTCCACAGCTCAGTAGTTAAATGAATTGGTATACCCATATTAGATACTAAAAAACAATGAACTCTTGGTACATGCAGTAGCTTGGGTGAATCTCAGCATTTTGCTGAGTGAGAAAGGCCAAATCCAAAAGGCTACATACTATATAATTCTCTTCATATAAAATGTTTGAAATGACAAAGTTTTAGAAATGAAAGACAGACTAGTGTTTGCCAGAGTTGTGAATGAGTAGCAAGTAGATGGGTGTGATTGTAGAATGAATGCTTGAGAGATCCTTATGTTGGTAACTGTTCTGTATCTTGACCAGGGTAGACACACAAATACACAGAAGTTAACAAAATTTCATAAAGCTAAATACTACACAGATACAAAGAAGTAAGCCTGTAGAAATCTTAGTAACATTGGAGCTTGTGTAGTTTTGTAAGATGTTCCCATTGGGGGTAACTGTGCAAAAGACACAGAGGGTTATATTTTGTGTTATTTTTTAGAACTCTGTGTGATTCTACAATTATCTCAAAATTGTTTTTAAAAATCAAATGGTAGGAAAAAAGTACTAGTTTGACCCAAACATTAATGCCAGAAAAATTGAAAGAGCAAACTCAAGTAACTTTGAAAAACAGTACTTCATACTATTTTTACTTTTCATAACCACAACAAAAATGTTATGGAAAAATTTATGGAAGGTTTTGACTACTAACATGGTAGCATTAGGAGATTTGGGGTGGGGGGTGAGGACTGAGATATGGTCTGGTATATTGATTGTGGTGGTCATTACACGTCTGTCTGCATTTGGTAACATACATATTGTGCTCCAAAAAGATTTAATGTTATTGTCTGTAAATTTAAAAGTAATTTTAAAAAATAATCAGCTAAAAATAAAATAAAAAATAAGCAGCTAGTTTTTTAAATTGTAAAAGTACACCACACACAAAAGATAATAAACCTCCTTGCCATATTTAACATTTTACCATATGTTTTGCTGAAAATGAATATATTTTATTCCCTTATGTATATTATTATTCTATAACCATTAAATGTTACTAATATCCATCATAACCTGATACTAGCAACACAATTCTCATTTTTTGTTCGCACACTTGGTATTTTGTCTTCTCAGTATCTATTGGCCTAAATTTTATTTTTATTTTTTTAACTTTCTTTTAAGTAAACTACTCCCAATGCAGGGCTCAAACCAACAACCCTGACATCAGGAGTTGCATGCTCTACTGACTAAGCCACCCAGGCACCCCTGGATTAAATCATAAATTCATTTGGATTACTGGAAATTACTCTAGAAAATGACAAAGCTTTTTTTTTTTTTCTTTTTTGGAAAAATCACCTTGGTTAAGAATAAATTGCTGTGACCTTTGCAATATGGCATGCAAGATTTAAGCAGAACTAAATGCCAAAGTAGTAGTTAATTACAACAGCCATATAAGAAGGGGTTTTCCTTCTCATGTTAATGCTATTTACTTACATTCAGAATGCACAGATATACTGTTTCATATAGAAGACACCATTCTTTTTTTTTTTTTTTTTTTTTTAGGACACCATTTTTAAAGTCTGCTACCCATAATTTCTTGGTAATTCTTTTGACACTGGAGTACAGTTTTTACTGTGAACTTCACTTCCATTACCATTGCTACTTGGTAGATAGTGTTTATTGCTTTATTTCTACTTCCTATATGAATAAAGGCTCAGCTTAGATTTCTGACAATTTTGTTGTGGTTATGAAAAGTAAAATATAGATATTCTGGGGGTATAGTATAGTTCTTAACTTTATTCTGTTTTTTTCTCAGGCTTTGGGGTGAACCTGTTAATCTTCGGGAACAACATGATGCCTTAGAGTTTTTTAATTCTTTGGTGGATAGTTTAGATGAAGCTTTAAAAGCTTTAGGACATCCAGCTATACTAAGTCAAGTCCTGGGAGGTTCATTTGCTGATCAGAAGATTTGCCAAGGCTGCCCCCATAGGTAAGTGCTAATTAATGTTTTTATTGTTCCAATTTTAGTATAAGCTGAAGCCTTAACTGACTGAGCCACCAGGTGCCCCAGGGAAAGAGAATCCTAAGCAGGCTCCACACGCCCCCATGAATTACTACTTAAACACATAACATAGGTAGCAAGCCATAGGATGAGAGAATATAAAGAACTTAACCAATGAGGTCAGACAAGCCTAACTTCAAATCACCACTCTTCCTCATTAAGTGTACCAAATTAATCTCTTTGATAGCCCACCTCCCACTTCCACTCCAGTTCCTTATCTGTGAAACAGGGATGGGTATGCCTCTCTGTTTTGTTTTTTTCTAGAAGGTTTTTTATGAAGGTGATGATAAGCAATAATATGTATTCACAATCTAATAGGGGTGCATGGGTGCCTCAGTCGGATAAGCATCTGCTTTCGGCTCAGGTCATGAGCCCAGGGTCCTGAGATTGAGCCCCACATCGGGCTCCCTGCTCAGCGGGAAGCCTGCTTCTCCCTCTCCTCCCTGCTTGTGCTCTCTCACTCTTTATCTCAAATAAATAAATAAAATCTTTTTTATAAAAATGAAGAATCTTACAGGAGCACTTCCCTGGCTTAGTCAGTAGAGCATGAGTTTCTTGATCTTGGGATCATGAGATTGGGCCCCACATTAGGGATAGAGATGACTTAAACTAAATTCTTTTTTTTAAGTCTAATATAGTGCCCACACAAACTTAAGTAAGCTTATTAATAACTTTCTGACTAATGCATTTAAATGATATAATAAAGACTAAAAATATATTTTGCATCAAGTTTATAACTAAAGGATAACTAGAAACTTAAGGAATAAATCCTTTTGATTGTCTCTTAAAATAATATCTTTAGATACGAGTGTGAAGAATCTTTTACAACTCTGAATGTAGATATTAGAAATCACCAAAACCTTCTTGATTCTTTGGAACAGTATATCAAGGGAGATTTATTGGAAGGTGCAAATGCATATCGATGTGAAAAATGTGATAAAAAGGTAAGTATTGTCTGGTTTTAAAAATCAATGATAATGTTTAACTGAACTGGGAGATGTCAGAGTTGCTTGTGTTCAACCTCAAAATATACCACTCTTCTACTCTGCTTTGTTACAGTTGTGGCAGAGAGGCAGTCACAATAACTTAAAGATTCATCAGGGAAACTATTGAGAGATTTGTCAAGGAAACTATTGAGAGAAAATAAAGCCAGTGGACTAGGAAAAACCATTTCATTTGGATGATTCATTTTAGATGTCGCAGTTGCCACTGAATTCCTTAAACCAGAAGGGCTGATAATAGAAAACACTGCTCCTCTTTTATGTTCCAGGTTACTCTTCATGTTTAGAATCACTCATTTTATTTGGTTACGTCAGATTTTCAAAACCACTTGCACTTTTTCTAAACACCAGATTTCATTTTTTCAACCCAATTACAGGCATTTAAACAGAGATGGAATGACAACATGCCTTTGATAATAGATATTACAGAAATATTTTTCTGAGCCCTACTCTCATCTCCTAACTACCTCTATTATTCTGACATTAAACATCATATAGATCATGTCATCTCTGAAGCTACAATATTGTCTGTTACCTACAGGTCTCAGACAGTTTCCTCTGAGGCAGTCTGTTTTTTACAACTCCTTCCATTCTTCCTCCCTAAATTTTAAACTATGAACCTTGAGTTAGGAGCTTTTCACAACAGTCAGAATTAAATATGTTAATATGTGTGCAGCATTTAGCATATTATGTGGCCGTAAATGCCATATGTAGTAGATGCTATTATTACATAGGGGTATTTCTTAAGTTTGCTTATAGCAGATTCTGTTCATTAGCATAAAAATAAACATTAGAAAAATAACATGATCAGATAGAAATAGCAGTATGGAAACATGTAGCCATTAATTTCTGTTCACATGAGACAGTAATTACTTATTTTTAGGTTTGGTATAAAAGTTTTGAAAAAGTAGTAACAAAATGATCTTGATTATATTCATTATTATGTACTCTATTTCTGAATAAATCCAGATCATAAAGTTTTAAATTTTTTATTTTTTATTTGGGTTATAAAAGCACCTGTTTATATTCACTGTTTATTGTAGGTTGATACAGTAAAGCGCTTGCTAATTAAAAAGTTGCCTCCTGTTCTTGCTATCCAATTGAAACGATTTGACTATGACTGGGAAAGAGAATGTGCAATTAAATTCAATGATTATTTTGAATTTCCACGAGAGTTGGACATGGAACCTTACACAGTACCAGGTGTTGCAAAACTGGAAGGAAATAACGTAAACCCACACAGTCAGTTGATAAAACAGAATGAGCAGTCTGAAAGTGAGACAACAGGAAGCACAAAATACAGACTTGTGGGTGTGCTTGTACACAGTGGTCAAGCAAGTGGAGGACATTATTATTCTTACATCATTCAGAGGAATGGTAAAGATGGTGAGAGAAATTGCTGGTATAAATTTGATGATGGAGATGTAACAGAATGTAAAATGGATGATGATGAAGAAATGAAAAATCAGTGTTTTGGTGGAGAGTACATGGGAGAAGTATTTGATCATATGATGAAGCGGATGTCATACAGGCGGCAAAAAAGATGGTGGAATGCTTATATACTTTTTTATGAACGAATGGACACAGTAGACCAAGATGATCAGATGATAAGATACATATCAGAGCTTACTATTACAAGACCCCATCAAATTATGTCACCAGCCATTGAGAGAAGTGTTCGAAAACAAAATGTGCAATTCATGCATAACCGAATGCAGTACAGTTTAGAATATTTTCAGTTTGTGAAAAAACTGCTTACATGTAATGGTATTTATCTAAGCCCTGTTCCAGGTAAGTTTCTGGAATTTAGCTTCTTCTTAATAAATAATAATTTTTATTTAACTTATAGAAGTGTTTATCGGCCATAAATGCATATTAGTATTTTCCTTCAGTTTTCTGAAGGTTTCCTTCAGTTTCCTTCAGTTTTCTTTTTCCTTTTTTTTTTTCAGAAAATAATTAGCATCATTTATTTTAAAGATGTCAGCTTTTTTTTTAATAAAAGATATTTATGCATTTGTCAGAGAGAAGCGGGGAGGGAGACCATAAGCAGGGTGAATGGCAGGCAGTGCAGGCAGAGGGAGAAGCAGACTCCCCACCGAGTAAGGAGCCCAATTTGGAACTCGATCCAAGACCCTGGGATAATGACCTGAGCAGATGCTTAACCCGTTGAACCACCCAGGCATCCCAATGTCAGCATTTTTCGTTCATTATGTTAAAGTCAAGTATTTAAGATCCCTATATTTTTGAGTAGTGATAGTATCTAGAACATTGAAGAGCTTTTATTTGTAACAATTTATTTGACTTAAACATTAGTTTGAAACATGGTTTGGTGAAGTACTAAGATAGGCACTAAAGATTACTTTTAGCTAAGATCCTTTTAACATTGGGCATTTGTTTAAGTATGTTTAAATAAAAATGTTTGATTACATACATGTTTTTTAAAGGACAAGATCACTTATTGCCTGAAGCAGAAGAAATCACTATGATTAGTATTCAACTTGCAGCTAGATTCCTCTTTACCACTGGATTTCACACAAAGAAAATTGTCCGTGGCCCTGCCAGTGATTGGTACATGGCTTTGAATTTTATTCATATTATACTCATGGTCGGTTTGAATCAATACTGCACTGCCTTATTTTTCCCTAGCCATGAGAATCTTATTTCAAACATAGGATAAAAATGTGGTAGTAATGTTGAAAAGAATATTAAAATTGCTTAATCTTAGTATGCCTTCTATTCAAAAATTGACTCCTATTTCTATTAAATTATAGCTCCTACTGTTTTATCATGAAAGTTTTAAGCTTTATCTAGATGGAATTTTGACTTAAGTTCAAAAATACAGAAGTTTTTTTTAAGTGTTTATGGTCTTAAGTTTCTAATTGTGAAAGTGTGGAGGACATTACAGTATCTTGATCTAACAGCTGTTTCAGCATCTTTTTGAAAATACATTTGCATCCATCTACACAAGTTCTCATTTAATTCATTTTGTGACTATGGACTAGATCAAGTCACAGTTCTAGAACTAACCATGACCATTAATTAGAGAAGAACTTTTTTTTATTTTATTCATAGAAGTCTGTTGGTTCACTATAGAAATTAAAAACAGAAGAACATTAATACAAGTTGATATTCATATATTTTTCTGTTTTAGGTATGATGCACTGTGCATTCTACTCCGTCATAGCAAAAATGTGCGATTTTGGTTTGCTCATAATGTTCTTTTTAATGTTTCAAATCGCTTCTCTGAATATCTCCTCGAGTGCCCTAGTGCCGAAGTGAGGGGTGCATTTGCAAAACTTATAGTATTTATTGCACATTTTTCTTTGCAAGATGGGCCTTGTCCTTCATCATTTACATCTCCTGGACTTTCTGGTCAGGTAATTGAAAGCTTTTCTCTAACAATGAAATACAAGTAAATTCTGTTTCCTGCAAGATCAAATCACTAAACATATGCATTTGTTTAACACATATAACATATATATACAAGCATGCGTATATTTATTAAAATTATTTCACAGCAATGACTATGATTATTGGGTGCTTTCAGAATGTAAGGAAAATTCCTTCTGTTTATTTAGTTATTAGCAGTTATGTAGTAAGTCTTCAGATTACATATGTTCAGGGAGGACTTTTATAATGCTAAACTTGAATCTTTTAAGTAGCCTATTTAGCATAAAACTATGTTTTGTTTTGTTTTTTTCGGTTACAACAGTAATACCTACAGTGGAATTTCCAGCTCTTCCCTCCATCTCTGTAAAAGCAACTATTTTTAGTAATTTACTTCCTGATATTTCTGCCTAATGCAATCATATATATATATGAATGTATTCCTAATGCAAACATATATATAGGAAGTATCCTTTTCTCCATCTGGTTGCTAATAAAATATTTTATCCTTCACAGGCATGTGATAACTTAAGCTTGAGTGATCACTTACTAAGAGCAGTATTAAATCTCCTTAGAAGGGAAGTTTCAGAGCATGGCCGTCATTTACAGCAATATTTCAATCTGTTTGTAATGTATGCTAATTTAGGTAAGAATTTTTAATAATTCCATACAATGTATTATTTCATATTTAGTACTAAATGATGAATGTATTTTAATGCAGTGATGATACCTAAATCTTCTGAAATAGAGGCAGTATTCCGTATTTATGATGTTAAAATCCATTGCAGATTTTTTGTATCACTTTTTAATAAGGCAGTTCTCATTTTGGATTCTGATAATTTATGCACTTATATTATTTCCTTGATAGTTGTTAAGTTTAGTGAGTATTTCTTGCTCATATTTTTATCTCCTAATCCTGGTTTAAAAATACTGTTTCACAGGCTATATCCCACATGATATGAATCAGAATTTCTAAGGATAGGAAAAACCATTCTCTAAAGGATCCCAAGTGGTTGTATTTGTCAGGTTTAGATCACTTCCTATCGGGCGCCTGTGTGGCTCAGGTGTCAGGTGGTTAAGCAACTGCCTTCAGCTCAGGTCATGATCCCAGAGTCCCAGGATGGAGTCCAACATCAGGCTCCCTGCTGGGCGGGGGAACCTGCTTCTCCTTCTGACCCTTCCCCCTCTCATGCTCTGTCTCTCTCTCTCTTTCTCAAATAAAATAAAATCTTAAAAAAAAAGAATCACTTCCTAAAGAAGTTGCTCTGTACCTATGTTTTTGTTAAATTGAAGTCAGTGAAAATGTACGTAAGTTATTCTGTTGAAATCAGTATCAGTAACTGTTTTCAAAATATGCTTTTCTTGTGTTCATTTCTTCTCAGTTGTTCCAGAGTGCTTACCTAAAGTGTTATGCTATACTGTTTTGTTAGGCTTATTCTCTTGTGTTTTGATTAGATTTTAAGTTTTTTTGTCATGCCCACCACAACTAGAGTATGAAGTTCTTGTGATCAGGGCTTTTTGCACAGTAGCACTTAGTCACTGTTTTCTGTATGGATAGATAGTCAAGAATATACATAAGAAATTTTCTGAAATTTTTAAAATTCTTTTAGATTATTGTTTGTTAAGAGTTTAGAAAGAGTAAGTTTGTTACATTTATATTACAAAATTTAAACATCAGTGATTCAGGTGTTGATGCACCAATAGCTCAGAATTACTAATCTTTTGAGATGTGGTTTAGTTAAAAATTTTGCAGTATTAGCATATATTTGAGTAGAATTTTTTGAGGAATTGAGTCAGAGGTCATTTTATTTATTTATTTTTAAGGATTTTATTTATTTGAGAGCAAGAGTATGAAATGGGGAGGGCATCAGGGCAGGGAGAGGAAACAAATATAAGCATATTGTCACCCATTAGTCATAATCAAAAGAAAAAGATGAAAATAAGCCTACATTTTTTTTTAAGATTTTATTTATTTGTCAGAGAGAGAGAAAGAGAGCACAAGTAGGCAGAGCGGCAGGCAGAGGGAGAGATAGAAGCAGGGAGCATGACGCAGGACTTGGATCCAGGACCCTGAGATCATGACCTGAGCCAAGGCAGACACTTAACCGACTGAGCTGTCCAGAGACACCCCAGAGATCATTTTCATTACACATATTTTGTATCCAAGATTAAATTGTTTATCTAAATGTTCCTCTTTGTAAAGTATAATCTTTATGAACTTAATTAATCAACTAATTGATTAGTCACTGCTGATGACTTAATAGAAAATTTTACTTTTTTTCTCTTTTCTCCCATTGTCTCTGTAGTGTACTATCATTTCCTTTATGTATCTCTAATTGAGATTCTGGGAATCTTATAGTTAAGAGGGAAGAGGGTATCACATAAACAAGCTCCCTCTGCTTGTGCACATGTACTCTATGTCAAATAAATAAATATAAACTCTTAAAAATAATAATCATTTATTCATTTATTTATTCATTTGAGAGAGAGAGTGAAAGCATGGGTGGGGGTAGAGGGAGACGAAGAAGCAGACTCCCTGCTAAAAAGGGGGAGCCTGGCGAGGGGCTCAATCCCAAGACCCTCCAGAATCATGACCTGAGCCGAAGGCAGACATGTAACCAACTAAGCCACTCAGGTGCCCCTACCTTACTTTATATTGGTGAGAGTTGCCATGTAGGGTCTCTAGACCCTAAACGGTATACTTCCTTTAGAGCTCAGTGTTACTGGAATGCCACAATCACAATTTCTGTTAGAATAATTAAACTAAATCAATTTCTGTTCCGTCTGTATTTCTGTAGTCTAAACATAGGTAGATGAACTTTCATAAAACTATAGGTAGCTATATTAGATACTTTTTCTTAGTGCAACACTTGCCATTCCAGTTGTTTTTATTTCCCGACATATATTCTCCCCTTTTTGATAGGTATGGCAGAAAAGACACAGCTTCTAAAATTGAGTGTACCTGCTACATTTATGCTAGTGTCTTTAGATGAAGGACCAGGTCCTCCAATCAAATACCAGTATGCTGAATTGGGCAAGTTATATTCAGTAGTGTCTCAGCTGATCCGCTGTTGCAATGTCTCATCAAGAATGCAGTCTTCAATCAATGGTAAAGTAGACTATTTTATTCTGTATCATAACTTAACAATAATGGGAGACTTCTGTATTACTTAATTAAATCTCTGAATATTTATAAAAACAAACTTAGAGTCTGAAAGCTCATGCTTTTGTTATTTTTTAAAACCAGGAAGCTGTTTCACATGTTCAAAAAGAATTTTTAAAAATTTACTACCTACTGTGATAAATCCCTTACTTATGAAATGGTTGGCTTAAGAATTTTAACTTTAATTTTTTGTCTTCAGTGTCAGTGTTTCCATTTTTTTGGATCTTACCATCAGAATATATCTGATTATTTTAGTGAATGTTTTATTGGACCTAAGAAAGTTAATTTATAGTCAATTTTTGAAGTAAAAAATTCAGTATTGTAATTTTGTGTAGAAGTTTATTGGCTTTTCATTGATGACAAATCTGTTCTAGGTAATCCCCCTCTTCCCAATCCTTTTGGTGATCCCAATTTATCACAGCCTATAATGCCAATTCAGCAGAATGTCGCAGACATTTTGTTTGTGAGAACAAGTTATGTGAAGAAAATTATTGAAGACTGCAGTAACTCAGAGGAAACCATCAAATTGCTTCGTTTTTGCTGCTGGGAGAATCCTCAGTTCTCATCTACTGTCCTCAGTGAACTTCTCTGGCAGGTTAAAGGAAAATAAATATTCATATGTCCATAACTTGATTCACGATTCCTTTAAATTAGTAATTCAACTATGTTTTACTTGTTCTAGGTTGCATATTCATACACCTATGAACTTCGGCCATATTTGGATTTACTTTTGCAAATTTTACTTATTGAAGATTCTTGGCAGACTCACAGGTGGATACATACTTTTTGCTATCAGAATAATTACATTTTTTTAGGTTCTAGAAATAATAATTGAAATTACCAGCTGCCCAAATACATTTTTACTTATTGAAGCTCTGTTAAGAATGTTTTATCTTAGGGGCGCCTGGGTGGCTCAGTTGGTTAAGCGACTGCCTTCGGCTCAGGTCATGATCCTGGAGTCCCAGGATCGAGTCCCGCATCGGGCTCCCTGCTCGGCAGGGAGTCTGCTTCTGCCTCTGACCCTCCCCCCCTCTCATGTGCTCTCTCTCTCTCATTCTCTCTGTCTCAAATAAATAAATAAATAAAATCTTAAAAAAAAAAAGAATGTTTTATCTTAAAAACAATAATAAGAAAGGAGTGCAAAGGGCGCCTGAGTGGCTCAGTTGGTTAAGCAACTGCCTTCAGCTCAGGTCATGATCCTAGAGTCCCGGGATCGAGTCCCGCATCAGGCTCCCTGCACATTTATTATTCAGTACCTATTTCAGTATCATGACAGACTTTGATTTTATTTTTGTTTGAATTCTAGTTAGTTAACATACAGTGCAATACTGGTTTCAGGAGTAGATTTCGGTGATTGATCACTTAATAACAACACCCAGTGCTCATCCCAGCCCTAGTGCCTATCACCCATCCCCCACCCACTTCCCTCCAGCAACAGTCACTGTATTCTCTATGCTTAAGTCTCATGGTTTGTTTCTCTCTCTCTCTTCTTTTTCTTTTTTTTTCCTCTTCCCACATGTTCATCTGTTTCTTAAATTCCACATAAAAGTGAGATTATAATGAACATTTAGTCTATTCAATATACATTACAAAGTATCTGCTATGTGCCAGACCAGTTACAGGCAACAGGACAGGCAAAGACAATATGATTTACAATGGTATATAAAAAATAGTTGTAGTAATGGTAATGTGGCAAAAATACTGAGTGACTTCATTATCACTTAAAACTGTAGAGGTATATATAGAGTATATACTATAATACTATAGTATTCCAAGATAAACAAGACTTAGATTATGAATATATATACTAAACAAAAGCACAAAACAGGTGCCTGGCTGGCTCAATCAGAAGAGCATGCAACCTTGATCTTGGGGGTCGGGAGTTCAAGCCCCACATTATGGGTAGAGATAACCAAAATAAAAACAACACACACTAAACCAAAAAATTTGTTTTTGATTTGGAATATAATGATGTTCTAGTAAGTAAAGTAAATGGTGAAAAGGAGAATTTCTCTAGACACTTTCTATCTTGGTCTTCCTAAAAAAGAAAGAAGTCATGTTTTTCCCACAAATAATTTTAAATTGGCTTTTGAGAAAAACAAGAAATAATTGGTGGTATAAAATGTCATGCTAAGATTTGGTTAGAACTGCAATACAATCTGATTATTAGTGAATCAGCCAAGTTGTACTCTTGCCAGTAAAAATTGCTTTATCCACCATATGTGTATTCTAATGATTAGAATTCAAGTTCATTGTGTACTGTCAAATTACATCACTTCCATATACACTAGACTCTGCAGTCTTTAAAAAAAAAAGATCTGGGGGCGCCTGGGTGGCTCAGTTGTTAGGCGTCTGCCTTCAGCTCAGGTTATGATCCAAGCCCTGCATTGGGCTCCCTGCTCCACAGGAAGCCTACTTCTCCCTCTCCCACTCCCCCTGCTTTGTTCCTGCTCTCGCTGTGTCTCTGTCAAATAAAATCTTTTTTAAAAAAAATAAAGATCTGGAGGGCACCTGGGGGGCTCAGTTGGTTAGGCATCCAGCTCTTGGTTTTGGCTAAGATTATGATCTCAGGATTAAGCCTTGTGTCAGGCTTTGTGCCCACTGGGGAGTCTGCTTGAGATTCTTTCTTTACCTCTCCCTCTACCCCCCTGCCTCCTGCACATGTGCACACACACTCTCCCTTCTTTCTCTAAAATAAATTAATAAATCGGATGATCTGACTCAAAGTAATTTGGTGATAGTCAAAGTAAATTATATTCAACTGAAGCAGTCTTGCAGACATAGTTGTAGTTAATTTTAATCCTTAATTCAGTATTAGTAATGCATTTAAATTATAGTTAGCAAGATAATATTGGATTAATAATTTGAGTAAGACTTCAAACTTTTCAGACTTAAGCCATCTCTCCAACTTGCTAGCTCTATGACATTAGGCAAACTGAATTCTATACTTGTTTTTTCATCTGTAAAATGGGTTTATAATTACCTAGGTAATTAGGGTTAAATGGATTTGATGATTACATCAAAACATGTATTGAACAGCACTAAGTAGGCACAGTGTTAGCTAGTTGATACTACAAATTTTTATATCTGATTCTTTTTTAGAATTCATAATGCACTTAAAGGAATCCCAGATGATCGAGATGGTTTGTTTGATACAATCCAGCGCTCTAAGAATCACTATCAAAAAAGAGCATACCAATGTATAAAATGTATGGTAGCACTCTTTAGCAGTTGTCCTGTTGCTTACCAAATATTACAGGTGAGAATTTTTTTCTCAAATCATGTGATAATCTGTATCATAATTAAGAACTGTTTTAAAAGAATTGTGAAATTTTGGACTTAGAATTTATTTTAACATTGAAAATTACTCTAAATTTTTTCACATAGTTTTTTTCTTCTTTTGAAGGGTAATGGAGATCTTAAAAGAAAGTGGACCTGGGCAGTGGAATGGCTTGGAGATGAACTTGAAAGAAGACCTTATACTGGCAATCCTCAATATGCTTACAATAGTTGGTCTCCTCCAGTGCAAAGCAATGAAACATCAAATGGTTATTTCTTAGAGAGATCACATAGTGCAAGGATGACTCTTGCAAAAGCTTGTGAACTCTGTCCAGAGGAGGTAAAAAAAGCCACCAAGGGGCAGCAGATAAAAATGGAAGAAAGAAAAGTAATTTTTATATTTATAGGCCAGTGTCTATTACATAAAAAAATTGTGTTTCAGTTTTGTTGGCCTTAATGTTTTTTGTTGCTTGATTTTGTTTTTAAGGACTCAAAGGAGCTTATTAACTCCTTTATTAGAGTTATTTTGGAGAAATTTCTGTGAAGTTACCTAAAAATTATATATCTGGGAAAATCTAACTTTTTTCTCTAATTGTTAATTATTTTATTTGCTTTAAATGAAAAAATGTTAAAGCAGTTGGCGGGTGCATTTTTTTTTTTTTTAAAGATTTTATTTGACAGCAACACAGGGAACACAAGCAGGGGGAGTTGGGAGAGGGAGAAGTAGGCCTCCCACAGAGCAGGGAGCCTGATGCGGGACTCGATCCCAGGACCCTGGGATCATGACCTGAGCCGAAGGCAGACGCCTAATGACTGAGCCACCCAGGGGCCCCCAGTGGGTGCATTTTTAAGACTTTTTTCTCAAAAGGAAATTAAACTAAATTTAAAGTTGCTTTCATAATCAAATTACTAATCTCTATTTAAAATTAGGAGCCAGATGACCAGGATGCCCCAGATGAGCATGAGTCATCTCTACCAGAAGATACCCCATTGTATCCTCATTCATCTGGCTCTCACTGTCAACAGGTAAAGAAGAGTTTGGTGGGTTTTTATGTTTTTTTGTTTGTTTTTGTTTTTATTCAGTAAGTTTTTGTAATTTGCCTGAAGAGAATTTCGTTATTTTTTTACATATTTTGTAAATTATCGGCTGTGACTATGATATTATAAAGGGGTTATTTAGAATAGCTTTGCCAGGATGATCAGAGGAACAGTGTGGTTAGAGTTGATGTCATGTTGCAACATGTTTCAGTCTACCCTTATGGCACTTTTCCTGGCCAGTTAGGCAGTCCCCTTGTGCTACTTGCTGTAATTAATAAAAATGTGTGATATTTCACATTAACATAAAATTAATACCTGTGAAGAAACATTAAGACAAACATATCATGGTTACTTTTGCCCCAGTATTCCTTTTCAGTAAAAATGTTTTACAAAATTAGTTTGAGTGATTTCAACAGATGATTCACTGGGGAAAAATGATAACTGGTAAGAAATGTACAGAACAGTTCAACTTTCATTGAAAAAGAAGAATTTGGGGAAATGTTTCTCAAAGATTGTCCTAAATTTGAACCACAAACATGACTAATTGGGGGCTTTAAATTTAATATGCCGCAGAATCATGTAAAGGCATTTGTTAAAAACAGGTTGCTAAGTTCCCAACTCCAGGATTTGTGATTCATTAAAGGTGGAATGTAAGACTGTATTTCTAACAAGTTTCCAGGTGATGCTGATGCTGCTGGTCTATGGACCACACTCAGAGGACCGATTCTCTTAAGCGGAGCATTTGGTGATAAACATTTTAAAATACTTCCCTTGTGAAAGTAGAATCCAATTTTATCACAAAGCCACATTTTCACAAAACAATTTCTCATATCATACTTAAATTCCTTAGAATATTAGAATTGATTTATAGATTATTTTGTAACTACATGATTGTTTTTAAAAGATAAATCCCTAGAAGAGACATGTCTACTTTTAGACAAACATTGTCCCATGATTTTTAATTTTAAGATATGAAAAGTTTGACATATGGCTCTCTTTCATCCTCAGAATAATTATGTGCATGGACAGCCATATACAGGGCCAGCAGCACAACACTTGAACAACCATCAAAAAACTGGCCAACATGCACAAGAAAACTTTGAAGGCAATGAAGAAGTATCCTCATCTCAAATGAAGGATCAGTGAAATACCTATCATAACTGCTTCCTTTAAGACCGTGCACTCAGGCCTTACTGTCCAAACTTTTTCTGTGTCTGGCTAGTATTCAAAACTAGAGAAACTGTTCAACACGGAGTGGAAAGTCTATTCACTGTCTCATTTGCGGTCAATATATATAAGCCACCTGCAGGGGAAAGTGTATAGTGTTTTGTATTAAATGGCTGATACGAATATGTAAATGGCAAAGATGTATATAGTATATTAATGTTTGACTGTTAATTCTTAACCAAGAAAAAAAATTTTTGGATGAAGAGTCAGTTCTACAAAAAAATAATTTTCTTGTTATGTGTGCTGCATTCTGCATCCAGTATTGTCTGCTTCATGGCAGTTGGATCAAATCCTTTACCAAAAATAAAACCAAAAGTAATATAAAACAGCCCATCCATAATAATCACACCATTGGTTTCTTGTTAATTCTAGTTACTACAGCCATGTCAGGCTGATTGGTAACCTTTCAATTATATGGATGATGTGGAAAAATTGGTGATGTAACATTGTGTCTGGATATTTTTCATTACCTTTTTATTCTGATTAATCACTTTAAAGCTATAGTGATGCTGTAACATTTAGCATGGCCTCACACTAAGTTTGTGTAGCCAGTGAAGACAAAATCACCTGAGTGACAGCAGTTTCCCCAAAGTGACAGTTGTGTTACCCAGAGGTTTTATTTCTTACACCTAGAGTACATATAAAACAAGAGGGAAAATGTGACAAAGAGGCACTTTTCAGTTACTCATATGTTCTTAATTTTTAAGTTTGACAGTTCAGTCTCTTGTTGGGATAAAGAATGTGAAAATATTGGTTTTAGGAATTTTAAAACATTAAAAAGAATATGCAAAGTTTTGCTACCCCAGAATGTGTGGAGCATAATAGACGACTGTATTTTGTGTGCTTGTTTTGTTTTATGATAGAGTTTATTAGGTGCAACTTTTACAGAAGCCCACTGAACTGGACATAATCAAAATCCCACAATATTTTGAAGTACCCTTGCAACTAGATATATGACTGATTTTCTAGTCAGTCACAGTTTTACTTGAAAGCAAGCATTGTCCCAGTTCCTTTTCCATTCCAAAACTCTTATGTTGGTATTTAATTAAAATAAACTTCTGGTTAATATAATTCTGAAGTACTATTTTAGAATAAACATTTGTTTCAGGATTCTATAACTCATGAGTTAATACTGTATTTAAAAAACCAAATATCCTGCAAACAGATACAGCCTGTCCTATACTATTTAAATATTTTGCTGTTTTGTTTTATAGAAATTATTTTGCTGAATTCACAAATAGAATTTGATTTAAGAAGAATTTGTCTTGTGTGTTTTTGTTCTTACTCTTTTGTTCTTAAGCATTATACATTAAAATTAATTATTTGTATAGCATATATTCGCATGACACTGAATTCAACATTTCAGACATTGCGTCTTTGTGCTAAAAAGTATTTACGCTTTGGAGCACCTGGGTGGCTCAGTTGAGAGCCTCAGGGTCCTGGGATCGAGCCCTGTTTCCGGCTTCCCAGCCTTTCAGGGAATCTGCTTTTCCCTCTCCCTGCCCCTTGCTCATGCTCTCTCTCTCTCTCTCAAATAAATAAAATCTTTTTTTTATTAGAAAAATGAAAAACAAGTGTTGGCACTTTTTTTAAAAATCCTAAGTTAATCACTCTTACACTTTTGTCACATATTTGTAGTCATTATTTACGGTGGTTCTATCACTGGGAACACGGAGTTAACAACGAATATTGAGCCTGTATTCCTTAGGATATACTGGGTTAGGATCCTGTAAGCTTCTAGTCACATTTTCATGTATCAGTCAGTACATAACTTTGTTTGTGCTTCTGTTTAAAGACTCATTTATCAGATGTTGCTGATTAACATTGAACTCAACGCCAACACCACTTTTTTTTTTTAATCCCATCCCAATGCAGGGCTTAAACGCATGACTCTGAGATGAAGACCTGAGCTGAAATCAAAAGTCGGACACATAACTGAGTTACTGCTCTAGCTCTAGCCCTGTAGCTCATTCTTAAACCATCCCTATCTATAATGTAATTTCTCTTTAAGTCATGGCACATAGCCTTCTTGTGCTTAAGAACACTGGGCATCACTTAAGCACTTTGCTTGGGGGCCAGCCATTTTTTAAACAGCGAAATTACCACTAAAAAACTGAAAAAAAAAGTGTGACAGTCAGTAGACCCAAAGTCTATAGTATGAGAGCTGAAATACTTGTATCAGGCACCTAAATATTTTTGCTGTTCTATGCCTGTCAGTGAATGGCCACACAATCAAGGAAGCTCATACAAGCTTGATGCCCAGAGTTTTTTGATTGTTTTGAGGTTATTTTTGCAGGACATTCTGAGCTTAGAGAAAGAAAAAATTAATTAAAATTAATTAATCATTAATCATCTATGATGATATGCACAGAGTTTTTATTGGCTCAATCAGTTAAGAGTCCAACTCACAATCTCTCCTTGATTACTTGACACCACAAGGCCAAAGGCCTCACACTGTTAAAGTGCACTCTCTGCCGAAACTGAAGACCAACCATTAAAGAAAAGACAGTGTTATGGGGCAGGACATTCTGAGCTTAGAGATTAACCTTTCTTTGGATGAGGTACACTTTCCTACACAGGCCACATGATTATATTTAGGGGCGCCTGAGTGGCTCAGTCATTAAGTGTCTGCTTTCGGCTCAGGTCATGGTCCCAGGGTCCTGGGATCGAGTCCTGCATCGGGTTTCCTGCTCAGTGGAGAGTCTGCTTCTCCATCTCCCGCTCCCCCTGTTTGTGTTCCCTCTCTTGCTGTGTCTCTGCCAAATAAATAAAATCTTTAAAAAAAAAAAAGATTATCTTTGACTGAGCATCTACATTTAATGGTATATTTATATGACATACAACATTATACTGACAGTATGGATAAGCCTAACATTTGGAGGAACCAGTATACGTAGGGATAGAGTTAAAGATAACATATCCTAGGGGCACCTGGGTGGCTCAGTTGGTTAAGCGACTGCCCTCGGCTCAGGTCATGATCCTGGAGTCCCGGGATCGAGTCCCGCATCGGGCTCCCTGCTCGGCAGGGAGCCTGCTTCTGCCTCTGACCCTCCCCCTTTTCATGTGCTCTCTCTCTCTCATTCTCTGTGTCTCAAATAAATAATTAATTTTAAAAAAAAAGAAAGAAATAGTAGGTTCTCAAGTTCCAGGCTCCACACAGGTTGTCACAGGTTTAGTAGGAAAGAAGAAACCAGAGATTTCTTCTACCCATTTGGTTGCCAGAATACCACCTTCCGTTAGACGGCCAAGGTTTTGGGTTTGTTGTTTATGAACAGCTTGCACAGGTTTTTGTATGTGAAATAACATGGAACATGCTGTTTCTATTCCATCTAACAGTCCATACGGAAAATATGGCTGGTCCGTGGACTTACAGCTATAATTCTATGTCAAAAAAGAGAATGGTGTTTTACTGTAATTCTGCCTGGTCTGTGTATGTTTTGCAAAGTGAGGAAAGGTGGGCTTTGAATGGACCCTTGAATTATTATATTATTATTATATATTATAGTCGCAGTTGTTTTATCAAAGATGATATTCTTATGTGCAGTTGCATAACACGAATCCTATACAAATAGGTAGTAAGTTGATGGTGCAATGGAAATGGCAACCTCCTGTGTTTCACTACTCTCTGACATCAGAAGAAAAAGTGAGGGCGCCTGGGTGGCTCAGTCGTTAAGCGTCTGCCTTCAGCTCAGGTCATGATCCCAGGGTCCTGGGATCAAGTCCCACATCAGGCTCCTTGCTCAGCGGGGAGCTCGCTTCTCCCTCTGCCTGCCACTCCCCCTGCTTGTGCTCTCTCTCTGACAAATAAAATATTAAAAAAAAAAAAAAGTGAAAGAAGACATGTTAACTTTGAGTGAAATGAATCCCTTTAATCCATATTATTATAGTCAGCCTCCTGAATCATGCCTTGGTGGCTCCTTTTTGGTAACAGAAAACACTAGAATTGAAACTGTTTCTCTGGCACCCTTCTGTTCTTCATTGCTGGGAGAAGGATTGGAGAGATGGTGCCATCAACAAAAGAAACCCCCAAGTTATGACCCATCAGGTATGGTCTCCCCCTCAACAGGGCACACAATTTGGACAGGGGCCACCTGACATAGAAGTAGTGCAATTCCCATTGTGCCAACTACCTATTGGAGTAAAAGGCCAACTAGCCACTTATTACTGGACTTGTAGTCCATTCTCTACCTCAGATTTTTTTAAAGATTTTACTGATTTATTTGAGGGGGTGGGGCATGAGCCAAGGGAGGGCAAATAGAGAAGGAGAAGCAAACTCCCTACTGAGGAGGGAGCCTGATGCAGGACTCAATCCCAGAACCCTGAGATCATGACCTGAGCTAAAGGCTTAACGACTGAGCTACTCAGACACCCCTACCTCGGATTTGTTAAATTGGAAATCTCCGAACCCTTCCTATAGAGTGACCCTAAAAAAATTATTGAGCACACCAATTTAGATCCAGAGGCCCATGAGAATACACAGCTAGTCAATATGTCCTTCACTGGGCAGAGTGCTCCTGACATCAGTCAAAATCTAAATAAAGTTAAGGGTATTGTGACTCTGAGTCCATTTAGTAGAGATTGCTTATAAGACTTGTAAAGCTAGAAAAGAACAAAAGGTGAGGCCAATTCAAGTTTTGCTTTTTGCATCCAGTGAAAGGGGCACCCAATTAAAAGGTAAGTCAGGATATCCCAGGTTGAGCAAAAACCAGTGTGCCTATTGTAAACAGGAAGGGCATTGGTTGCCTAGTGGCTCAGTCAGTTAAGCGTCTGACTTCATTTCAGCTCAGATCATGGTCTCAGGGTTGTGAGACTGAGTTCCGTGTGGGGCTCTGTACTGGGTGTGGAGTCTGCTTGAGATTCTCTCCCCCTCCCTTTACCCTTCCCCAACTCAAAAAAAAAAAAAAAAAAGAAGGAGGAGGACCAGAAGGGGAAAGGGTGGAGGAAGAAGAAGAGGAGGGCATTGGAAGTGAGATTGCCCTAAGTTTTCTAGACAAGGAAAGGAAGGCCAGATTGAAAGGTCTGGGAAAGAGATGGTCACTTGAAGGGAAGCATGAGGAGGATTGTGAACGAAGGGACCCAGGGCTTCTGGCCACATCAATGGCCTTTGATAAGAACAGCCTCACAAAACCCGGGTATAGTTAACAGTGGGGGCCCAGATGATAGACTACTTGGTGGATTCTGGAGAAATGTATTCAGTCTTAAACAGTAAACTGGCTTCATTAAGCCCTTCTGTGTCCTTCATTGGCATCACTGAAGGGGCACAATAGTGGCCTCTATTACAACCACTGGAATGTAAATTAGATGAAAAGAAGTTGAGACATAGTTTACACATTCCTGACTGTCCAATTCCTCTTCTTGTGCAAGACTTTGTATGCAATTTAAGTGCTTAACAAACTTTCTTACCTGAAAAACACGTTGCAATTACAAGTTCAACCAGAAAATATCATAAGGCTTCAGCTTCTGCTACTGAACAGAGAAGACAGTAAGAGGCCTGGGACCACCCATTTGGTCAGGCCAGATTCCTCCAGTTAGTTAAGTCAGCCACTCTCATAGTAGTAGTGTTAAAAGGAACAAAATTTCCTCGTATTAAACAGTATCCTTTAAAGGAGGAAAAACGGACACCTGGCTGGCTCCATCAGTTGAACATGTGGCTCCTGATCTCAGGATCATGAGTTCAAGCCCCATGTTGGGCATGAGACTACTTAAAAATAGATAAATAGATTCATAGATACATATATAAGAAAGCACTATGAACCATACTGCTTCTCAGTCAGTTTTTACAACATGGACTGATTCATCCTTTTTGGTCTCCCTCTAACACTCCTATTCCACCAGTGAGGAAGCCGCATTTGGAGGAGTATCTCTTTGTTCAAGATTTAAGGGCTATATATCAGATAGTTCAGAATATCTATCCCACAGTACCCAATCCATACACT
The DNA here is from genome assembly GCF_011800145.1 of Mirounga leonina. Lineage (NCBI taxonomy): Eukaryota > Metazoa > Chordata > Mammalia > Carnivora > Phocidae > Mirounga > Mirounga leonina. The sequence continues at coordinate 553,618 of NW_023270055.1, forward strand.
GTATTGACTACTGCAACATGAAACTATAGATGGTTTACAAAGTTGGACTTAAAAGATGCCTTAGGTATTCTTTGGTATTCCTTTGGAAGAAGAGTCTCAATTGTTGTTGGCTTTTGAAGAGCCAAAGACACAGGTCATTACCCAATATTGTTGGATTGTGTTCCCTCTAGCCTTCAAAAATTTACTTACTTTATTCAAGTGAGGCACTGGCTAAGGACTTAGGTGAACTAACTCGGGCCAAGATGCATTATTGCAATATATCAATGATCTACTAATAGCTAGCCTTGATTATGAACATTGTCCAGAAAATGCCAGCACTATACTTAATCACCTGGCATGGTATGGGTACAAGGTTTCCTCTTAGAAGGCCCAAATTTTGGGGGCGCCTGGGTGGCTCAGTCGTTAAGCATCTGCCTTCGGCTCAGGTCATGATCCCAGGGTCCTGGGATCGAGCCCCGCCTCGGGCTCCCTGCTCAGCGGGAAGCCTGCTTCTCCCTCTCCCACTCCCCCTGCTTGTGTTCCCCCTCTCGCTGTGTCTCTCTCTGTCAAAGAAATAAATAAAATCTTAAAAAAAAAAAAAAAAGAAGGCCCAAATTTTTAAACAGCAACTCTCCTATCTGGGTTTCCAGTTAAATCAGAGGACTAGAAGTTTAACAGCTACTAGAAAGCAAGTTGTTAACGGATTTGGATACTCCAAGAAATTGGAGACACTTACAAGGGGTTTTGTGTATGGCTACCTTATGCAGAATCTGGATATGGACTTTGGCCTTCTGGCTAAGCCCCTTTATGAAGCCTTAAAGGGGACCAACTCAGAGTCTCTAGTATGGTCAGGGGATAGTAAAAAGGCCTTTGAAACAATAAAATGGTGTCAATAAAAATCTCCCCTGTATTAAACTCCCTGATCTGAGAAAGGATTTTTTTTTTTAAGATTTGATTTATCTATTTGAGTGAGAGAGAGAGAGAGCATGAGCAGGGGGAGAGGCAGAGGGAGAGGGAGAAGTAGGCTCCCAACTGAGCCCAATGTGGGCCTCGATCCCAGGACCCTGAGATCATGATGTGAGCCGAAGGCAGATGCTTAACCAACTGAGCCACCCAGGCACTCTAAGAAAGGGTTTTAGACTATATATTCATGAAAGTCAGGAGCTGGCCTTGGGAGAGCTATAAATGCTGGGAGAAGACCATATCCTGTCACTTACCTAATTAACTGAACAGTGTTGCAAAGGGATGGCCCCCGTGCTTATGTATAGTGGCCACCACCTGTGACTTACTATAGGAAACAGAAAAATTCATATTAGGATTAAGACAGCCCATGTTATATATATGCCATACCAGGTGTTGGTATTATTAGAATAAAATGGGATCTATTGATTGATGGCAGGCTGAATGGGAAAATGCCAAGCAATTGTTTTAGATGACCCAAATGGCACTTTAAAGACTGAAGTCATCAGCACCTGGGTGGCTCAGTCATTAAGCATCTGCCTTCGGCTCAGGTCATGATCCCAGGGTCCTAGGATTGAGTCCCGCATCGGGCTCCCTGCTCGGTGGGGAGCCTGCTTCTCCCTCTGCCCTTCACCCTGCTCATGATCTCTCTTTCTTGCTTGCTCTTTCTCTCTCTCAAGTGAATAAATAAAATCCTTTTTAAAAAATTAAAAATAAATAAATAATAAAGATTCTGAGGTCTTTAAATCCACCCAGTCTGCTGCTTTTTCTTTCAAATCAGTCGCACTCCCATAATTGTTTAGAAGTTCTTGAAACCGTGTATTCTAGCAGGCTTGATTTATCTGAGCAGCCATTGACACAGACTGGGACTTATTCAATGATGGTAGGTTTCTTTTCTTTTAAGTTTCATTTATTTATTTTATTTTATTTTTTATTTTATTTTATTTTTTTAAATATTTTATTTATTTGACAGAGAAAGACACAGTGAGAGAGGGAACACAAGCAGGGGGAGTGGGAGAGCGAGAAGCAGGCTTCCCGCTGAGCGGGGAGCCCGATGTGGGACTTGATCCCAGGACCCTGGGACCATGACCTGAGCCGAAGGCAGACGCCCAACGACTGAGCCACCCAGGCACCCCAGGACATTTTATTTTTTTAAAGATTTTATTATTTTTTTAATAGTTTAGATATTTGAGAGAGGAATAGAGCAAGCGAAGGAGCATGAGTTGTGGGGAGAGGGAGAAGCAGACTCCCCACGGAGCAGGGAGCCTGATGTGGGGCTCGATCCCAGGACCCTGGAACCATGACCCAAGCCGAAGGCAGACGCTCAATTGACTGAGCCACCCAGGTGCCCCTCATTTATTTATTTTAAAAGATTTTATTTATTTATTTGAGAGAGAGAGAATGAGAGACAGAGAGCACGAGAGGGAAGAGGGCAGAGGGAGAAGCAGACTCCCTGCCGAGCAGGGAGCCCGATGCGGGACTCGATCCCGGGACTCCAGGATCATGACCTGAGCTGAAGGCAGTCGCCTAACCAACTGAGCCACCCAGGCGCCCCCTCATTTATTTATTTGAGAGAAAGAGAGACTGCGACTGGGCTTGCAAGCAGCAGGGGGAGGGAAAGAGAGAATCTCAAGCAGACTCCACACTTGAGCTGAGAACCTTACATGGGGCTTCATCCCACAACCCCGACACCATAACCTGAGCCAAAGTCAGATGCTTAACCAACTGAGCTACCCAGGCACTTGTGATAGCAGGTCTCTTTCTTTTTTTTTTTTTTTTTTTTTTTAAGATTTTATTTATTTATATGACAGAGAGAGACAGCGAGAACAGGAACACAAGCAGGGGCAGTGGGAGAGGGAGAAGCAGGCTTCCCGCTGAGCAGGGAGCCCCATGTGGGACTCAATCCCAGCACCCTGGGATCATGACCTGAGCCGAAGGCAGATGCTTAATGACTGAGCCATCCAGGCGCCCGATAGCAGGTTTCTTGATCACAGAGAGTGCCACGCAGGATATGCAATGGTGAATGGCCAATGAGTTGTGAAGCAAGAGCACTTCACATCCTCCAATCCCTCACCCCACTCCCTGGGCACATCAGCACAAAAGTCCAAATTAATAGCCCTAACTCAAGCTTTGCAAGTTTCCCATGGGAAGAAAGTTAATATGTATACAGATTATATATAAGCCTTCATGGTGTAGTGCTTACCACGGGGCGATTTGGAAAGAGTAGGGCTTGCTGACAGCAGGAAATAAGAATATTAAGTATGACCCACAGATGTTATCCACCATACAAGTTTTATCTGAGCCAAAGGCCATCACTAGCATTCACTGCCTGAGACATCAAAATTAGACTCCTATGCCATGCTCAAGGTAATCAAGCAGCAGATAGAACAACCAAATGAACAGTGGCCAGTCAATTCAAAGCAGGCTTACTACCTCAGTTGGATTTAACCCAATTCACTCTTGTGTACTCGGATGAGGACAACAGAAGGGCAGAGGAATGGGGATTTGACCGCTGAGACCCTATTCATCAATGTACATCAATTTTCATAGTCTAGCGCTATTGCCTGAAGCCTTGGTATGAGCTTTGGTGATGCCCTAATGGACTTCAGATCCTCTGAATTACAAAAAACTATGCAGGGAATTGTTCACCCTTGTCCTATATGCACAAAGAATAATCTAAAAGTTAATAAAAGGAATTTGCCAATGGGAGTACAACCTATAGAAAAATGCCTTGTGATGACTGGCAAACCGATCTTACCCAACTGCCACAAACTACTGGAAATTTTAAATAGTTACTAGTTTTTGTGGACACCTTCTTGGGCTGGGTGGAGGCTTCCCCCACACCAACCAAGAAGGCAGCTGAAGTTGCCAAGGCCCTCCTTAAGGAAGTTATACTAAATTATGGACTCCCTACTTCTATCCAAAGTGATAGTGGACTCTACTTCATTACAGTAGTGACTGAACAAGTAAGTAAGGTCTGGGCATTAAATGGAAATTATATGCATCATGGAGGCCCCACTCTATGGGAAAAACAAAAAAATGAATCCTATTTTAGTTTTTTTTAAAGATTTTATTTATAGGGATGCCTGGGTGGCTCAGTCAATTAGGCATCTGCCTTCAGCTCAGGTCATGATCCTGGGGTCCTGGGATTGAGTCCTGCGTGGGGCTCCTTGCTCAACAGGGAGCCTGCCTCTCCCTCTCCCTCTGCCCTGCCCCACTGTTCGTACTCTCTTCCATCACTGTCTCTCTCTCTCAAATAAATAAATAAAATATTTTTTAAAAAAGAAATTATGTATGATACATCATATCTAGCACCCCAAGGTAGGGGGGGAATATTCATTTGGTTCAGGAAATAAAACTAAAATGATATGTTCAACAATTGAATCAGTTATTAATAACTGTGCATGGGATGACTGGGTGGCTCAGTTAGTTGAGCATATGACTCTTGATTTCAGTTCAGGTCATGATCTCCGGGTGTGGGATCAAGCCATGTAAAACCATAAAGTTGAACAAAAATAAAAATGGCTGCACTAATTCTTCAATGAAACTCAATTTTAAAGCAACCTTTTTCTGGGGCACCTGGGTGGCTCAGTCAGTTAGCATCTATCTTCATTCAGTTCAGGTCATGATCCCAGGGTCCTGCTCAGCGGGGAGCCTACTTCTCCTCTCCCTCTGTCTGCTGCTCACCCTGCTTATGCTTCCTCTGTCAAGTAAATGAATAAATAAAATATTTTTTAAAAAATAAAAAATAACGGGGCGCCTGGGTGGCTCAGTCGTTAGGCGTCTGCCTTCGGCTCAGGTCATGATCCCAGGGTCCTGGGATCGAGCCCTGCATCGGGCTCCCTGCTCAGCCAGGGGCTTGCTTATCCCTCTCCCTCTGCTGTTCCCTCTGCTTGTGCTCTCCCTGTCAAATAAATAAATCTTTAAAAAAAAAAATTTTTTTTTAATGTCTTGGCCATTTTTGTCAGATTTCTCCACAATTCAGTGTCTTCTCCCTCATTCCCATTTCCACAACTGCAAAAACAGTCTTATCTATCCTTTTTAATAAACTGAATCATCTTAATGTTTCCAGATTTAACCCAAATTCCAACAATTGTGAAGGCTTTCCTAACTTCCCAGCCAATTGATGTATCTTTCTCTTTTTAAGGGTTCCAACATTCCCAAAGATGAATAGGATTTAGGCTCCACTATAGAACTGACCACAGTGGAATTTACCATTTATTTAATCATATTATTTTAAATATGAAGTCTATATATCTTGTTTTCCCAAATTTGTGATGGCAGAGGCGATGTTTAAACATATTTATCTTCTCCATACCATGGGGTTCAATAAAAATTTTTATTTGGGGCCTCTTGGTGGCTCAGTTGGTTAGGCATCCAACTCTTGATCTGAGCTCAGGTCTTGATCTCAGGATTGGAAGTTCAACCCTGCATTGGGCTCCATGGTGAGTGTGGAGCCTACTTTAAAAAAATAATTGTTTTTGGTTGATTATAAAATAAAATTCTGAGTTGATTTTTTTTTCTTGACTAATATACAATAGTTTTCATCACCTTAAAATAGTACTCATTATCCTTATTTTATAAAGGAGCAAGCAGAGGGATAAATGTGGAATTACTTGTTCCAGACTACTAAACTTTGCTAACCTTTATCCCAATGTACTTTATCTTCTACTTTATCCAAAATGTAGGTAAAATCATTTTGGAACTGAAAACACCCATGGCTCCATTTTGTCAGCATTTAAATAGATGATAGTTTCAAACTTTGCCATATTATATTTAGATTCACTTTTGATTTTGGTTAACACAATCACTTGAAAATATATGTATTTCAAATCAGGATTTGACTCAAGCAGGATAAATACATTTCTCTTTGCAATTTCAATAAAGTTGTATGAAAAGAATATAAGATTTATTAAGAACACTTCTGGGATGCCTGGGTGACTCAGTCATTAAGCATCTGCCTTTGGCTCAGGTCATGTTCCCAGGGTCCTGGGATGGAGTCCCACATCGGGCTCCCTGCTCTGCTGGAAGCCTGCTTCTCCCTCTCCTACTCCCCCTGCTTGTGTTCCCTCTCTCGCTGTGTCTCTCTCTGTCAAATAAATAAAATCTTTAAAAAAAAAAAAAAAAAAAGAACACTTCAAGGGGCGCCTGGGTGGCTCAGTTGTTAAGCATCTGCCTTCGGCTCAGGTCATGATCCCAGGGTCCTGGGATCGAGCCCCACATTGGGTTCCCTACTCCACAGGAAGCCTGCTTCTCCCTCTCCCACTCCCCCTGCTTGTGTTCCCTCTCTCACTGTGTCTCTTTCTGTCAAATAAATAAATAAAATCTTTAAAAATAAATAAATAAACAAACAAATAAATAAATAATCTTTTTTTAAAAAAAAGAACACTTCAAGAATGGGGTGGCAGTCTATGAACTCCATTTTCCCTTTTCTAGCCCAAATATTATGAACAAAATAGCTATGATGACTTCTTCTGTTTGAAGCATAAAATTACACTTAAATAAACTTATTATTCAAATTAAGGATTATAGTCACAAACCATTTTATCTGCAAGTATTGCAACAACAACAAAAACTTCAAAAGACAAAAAAAACTGCAACCTATAATACAGAAGAGGATGCAAACTGAAGGCTTACTGACAAAATTAAACTAACACACAGATTAAAAGATTTCTGATTTTTAGGGGCACCTGGGTGGCTCAGTCGGTTAAGGGTCTGCCTTCAGCTCAGGTCATGATCCTGGAGTCCCGGGATGGAGACCCGCATTGGGCTCCCTGCTTAGCGGGGAGTCTGCTCTCCCTCTGCTCTTCACCCGTCTCTCACTCTCTCAAATAAATAAAATCTAAAAAAAATTCCTGATTTTTAAATTTTGAATATTCAAAAAATTAATATGCATGCAAAGCATTAATAACACAGAAAAAATACAAATACTTATTCAGTTACTAACGTAGCTTAAAAGTAGAGTATTATCATAGAAATCAAAAAGTAAAAATAGTCTCAGGTTTCAGTCAACATGAAATTCAGTGAAAATAGAGTTGTACACTATTACATGTAATAAAAAACAAGCTAGATATTAGCCTGTGCAATAAAAAAGGGGAAGAAGACGACAAAGTGCTACCCTAGAATTTAAAGTAAATAGCAAATACAGAGGAAAATAACTTTTTTTTTTTTTAAGATTTCATTTATTTGACAGAGAGAGACACAGTGAGAGAGGGACCACAAGCAGGGTGAGTGGGAGAGGGAGGAGCAGGCTTCCCACTGAGCAGGGAGCCCGATGCGGGGCTCCATCCCAGGACCCTGGGACCATGACCTGAGCCGAAGGCAGGCGCTTAACGACTGAGCCACCCAGGCGCACCCAGAGGAAAATAACTAAGCTCAGTTTATCTGATGCAGAAGGTGCTGGAGGCTGAGTGTGGACTATCTTAAAAGTCAGAAACCACTTGGAACCACAATATTAGGGGAAGTGGGGGCTACACTTTCATGGTTTTTAGCTCCATACCAAGTTCTCCAAGTTAGGAGTGAGGAAAAAACACCTATTTTTGGCAGAGGTGTGGAAAAATAACCATTATAAAATACATCACTTATACTTCATCACAAACACCTACTCTCCAAAGAAAAGACTATGAGAGCCTTATCTCACATAGGGAATACAATTACCCAAATTTAACCTCCTCTAGCTGTCCTGTCACCCCTAAGAGGGAGGGGGGAAAAAAAAGCAGAAAGAAAAGTAACAGTGAAAGTCAAAGCCCAGGAACACAGGCACACAAAGATCAATTTCATCACAACACTTTAGACTGCTTTAGCTCCCAACTCCTTACCACTCCATCAAACATGGGTCCAATTAATAATACTCAATTACAGCTGAAAAAGCTACAAAACACATTTTATTTAAGGAATTCTAACAGAAACCCAAAGGCAAAACAGTGGGAGGGGGAATTTAAAGTCAAGACACTAAGGGAATTTTTTTTTTAAGATTTTATTTATTTATTTGACAGAGAGAGAGCACAGGCTGGGGAAGTGGCAGGCAGAGGGAGAAGCAGGCTCTCTGCTAAGCAGGGAGCCTGATGCGGGGCTGGATCCCAGGACCCTGAGATCATGACCTGAGCCAAAGGCAGACGCTTAACCGACTGAGCCACCCAGGCGCCCAACACTAGGGGAATTTGAGGCCCCTGGCATCAAGAGCTCCAGCAAACATTAAACATAGCCCACTCCTACCCAGTTTTTCACAAAAACTCACACTTAAATATTTATTTACTTCAGTTCTTCTTACCCCAGGTATCATGCCTATCTTTAAACAAAAATTATAAGGCAAACTAAAAGACAAGAAAAGAAAAGCATCGGAAAAGACAAAATAAGCACCAGAACAAGACTCTGATATAATACAAATTATCAGGCAGAGAATTTAAACTAGAATTAGTATGTTAAGGGTTCTAGTAGAAAAGTACACAACATGCAAAAATAGATGAGTAATAAAAGTAGAGAGTAGAAACTCTGACTCAAAAGGAAAGACTAGAAATAATTACTGATCTTGATGATATGTAATAATACATAAGCTGAATAAAAATTCCCAAACTGAAATACAAAGAGAAAAAAGAAATGCAAAATAGTAACAATATCCAACAACTGAGGAACAATTTCAAAAGATTATAAAATTATAAAGCAAAAGATAAGAGAATGGAGCAGAAAAAATTTCTGAAATATATATTTTTAAAAGATTTTATTTATTTGACAGAGATAGACCCAGCGAGAGAGGGAACACAAGCAGGGGGAGTGGGAGAGGGAGAAGCAGGCTTCCCATGGAGCAGGGAGCCCGATGCAGGGCTCAATTCCAGGACCCTGGGATCATGACCTGAGCCTAAGGCAGACGCTTAACGACTGAGCCACCCAGGCGCCCCTGCAATATATTTTTTAAAGATTTTGTTTATGGGCACCTGGGTGGCTCAGTTGGTTGAGCGACTGCCTCCGGCCCAGGTCATGATCCTGGAGTCCCAGAATTGAGTCCCGCATCGGGCTCCCTGCTCGGCGGGGAGTCTTCTTCTCCCTCTGACCCTCCTGCCTCTCATGCTCTCTGTTTCTCATTCTCTCTCTCTCAAATAAATAAATAAAATCTTAAAAAAAAAAAAAAAGATTTTGTTTATTTGAGAGAGAATGAGTGAGAGGGAGGGGGAGACAAAATCTAACATGATGAGTGCAAGGCTCCATCCCACAATCATGAGATCACGACTTGAGCCAAAACCAAGAGTCAGAGGCTTAACTTAATTGAGCCGCCCAGGAGCTCCAGAAATTCTTGAAGTACTAATCACAAGAACTCCTTTTTTTTTTAAGATTTTATTTCCAGGGGCACCTGGGTGGCTCAGTTGTTAAGCATCTGCCTTCGGCTCAGTCATGGTCCCAGGGTCCTGGGATAGAGTCCCACATCGGGTTCCCTGCTCAGTGGAGAGTCTGCTTCTCTCTCTGCCTCTTGTGCCTCTCTGCTTGTGCTCTCCCTCTCTCTGTCAAATAAGTAAATAAAATCTTTAAAAAAAGGGGGGGGCCTTTATTTTTAAGCAATCTCTATACCCAATGTGGGGCTTGAACTCATGATGCCAAGATCAGGACTTGCATGCTCTATCAACTGCATCAGACAGGCACCCTTAAGCAAGAAGTCCTACAATCAATGACACTAAACCACCAAATATCATTGAATAGTAACTGGCAAGGTAAATACCAAAAAACTACATCTCAGCATTTCCATATTCAAACTGCAGGAAACCAAAGAGTTTGAATATCTTGAAAGATGCCATAAGGAAAAATACTTTATATTGAGAGAGAAATAAGAATAAGAATACATTAACCATGAAAGCAAGAAGAGAGGGATGCCTGGGTCGCTCAAAAGATTAGGTTTTTCAAGGAATCTTTTTTTTTCCTCTCTCTCTCTCTCTTTTTTTTTTTACTATGGCTTTCAGCAATTTTGTAAATAATACCTTTGTAAATAAAGATGAAACATTTACTTTTTTCCCCCTCTTGATCCCCCCAGAATTCAGAAATTCTTAAGAAATCCTCTCATGACAATATAACTGTTTTCATAAATTCAGTAAGAATCTGTTATCCTAAGCACCTGGCTGGCTCAGTCAGTTATGCGTCTGCCTTTGAGTCAGGTCATGATCCCAGGGTCCTGGGATGGAGTCTTGAGGTGGGCCCCTGCTCCACAGGGAGCTTCCTTCTTCCTCTGCCTCTGTATGTCATGAATAAATAAATAAAATCTTAAAAAAAAAAAAAAAGATTGTGTTATCCTGTGCTCACTTCAGCAGGACATATACTAAAAAGAGATTAGCATGGCCCTTGTGCAAGGATGATATGAAAATTCATGCAACTCTTGATCTCAGGGTTCAAGCCCCATGTAGGGTATAGAGATTACTTAAAAATAAAAAAAATTTTTTAAATATTTTATTTATTTATTTGAGAGAGAGAATGAGAGAGAGCACAGGAGAGGGGGGAGGGTCAGAGGGAGAAGCAGACTCTCTGCCGAGCAGGGAGCCCGATGCGGGACTCGATCCCGGGACTCCAGGATCATGACCTGAGCCGAAGGCAGTCGCTTAACCAACTGAGCCACCCAGGCGCCC